>NW_019261659.1:0-14307 GCF_002742605.1 Olea europaea var. sylvestris | reverse complement strand
GTGAAAAATGATGAAATTGCCCCCGGCGCGATTTCTGTTTCCGATCAACCTATCAAATTTTAGCACATTGCGACACCGTCTCAAAAAATAACGAAATTGCCCCCGGCGCGATTTTTGTTTCCGATCAATCTGTCAAAATTTTAGCCCACTCCGACACCGTCGAGAAAAATGACGATATTGCCCCCGGCGCGATTTTTGTTTTCGATCAACCTGCCAAATTTCAGCCCATTCTGACACCGTCGCGAAAAATGGCGAAATTGCCCCCGGCGCGATTTTTGTATCCTGTCAACCTGCCAAATTTCAGCCCATTCCGACACCGTCACGAAAAATGACGAAACTGCCCCAGGCATGATTTTTGTTTCCGATCGACCTGCCAAATTTCAGCCCATTCCGACACCGTCGCGAAAAATGACGAAATTGCTGCCGGCCAGATTTTTGTTTCCCATCAACCAGCCAAATTTAAGCCCATTCCGGCTCCGTTGCGAAAAATGACGAAATTGCCCCCGGCGTGATTTTTGTTTCCGATCAACCAGTCAAATTTTAGCCCATTCCGACACCATCGCGAAAAATGACGAAATTGCTGCCGGCCAGATTTTTGTTTCCCATCAACCAGCCAAATTTAAGCCCATTCCGGCTCCGTTGCGAAAAATGACGAAATTGCCCCCGGCGTGATTTTTGTTTCCGATCAACCAGTCAAATTTTAGCCCATTCCGACACCATCGCGAAAAATGACGAAATTGCTGCCGGCCAGATTTTTGTTTCCCATCAACCAGCCAAATTTAAGCCCATTCCGGCTCCGTTGCGAAAAATGACGAAATTGCCCCCGGCGTGATTTTTGTTTCCGATCAACCAGTCAAATTTTAGCCCATTCCGACACCATCGCGAAAAATGACGAAATTGCTGCCGGCCAGATTTTTGTTTCCCATCAACCAGCCAAATTTAAGCCCATTCCGGCTCCGTTGCGAAAAATGACGAAATTGCCCCCGGCGTGATTTTTGTTTCCGATCAACCAGTCAAATTTTAGCCCATTCCGACACCATCGCGAAAAATGACGAAATTGCTGCCGGCCAGATTTTTGTTTCCCATCAACCAGCCAAATTTAAGCCCATTCCGGCTCCGTTGCGAAAAATGACGAAATTGCCCCCGGCGTGATTTTTGTTTCCGATCAACCAGTCAAATTTTAGCCCATTCCGACACCATCGCGAAAAATGACGAAATTGCTGCCGGCCAGATTTTTGTTTCCCATCAACCAGCCAAATTTAAGCCCATTCCGGCTCCGTTGCGAAAAATGACGAAATTGCCCCCGGCGTGATTTTTGTTTCCGATCAACCAGTCAAATTTTAGCCCATTCCGACACCATCGCGAAAAATGACGAAATTGCTGCCGGCCAGATTTTTGTTTCCCATCAACCAGCCAAATTTAAGCCCATTCCGGCTCCGTTGCGAAAAATGACGAAATTGCCCCCGGCGTGATTTTTGTTTCCGATCAACCAGTCAAATTTTAGCCCATTCCGACACCATCGCGAAAAATGACGAAATTGCTGCCGGCCAGATTTTTGTTTCCCATCAACCAGCCAAATTTAAGCCCATTCCGGCTCCGTTGCGAAAAATGACGAAATTGCCCCCGGCGTGATTTTTGTTTCCGATCAACCAGTCAAATTTTAGCCCATTCCGACACCATCGCGAAAAATGACGAAATTGCTGCCGGCCAGATTTTTGTTTCCCATCAACCAGCCAAATTTAAGCCCATTCCGGCTCCGTTGCGAAAAATGACGAAATTGCCCCCGGCGTGATTTTTGTTTCCGATCAACCAGTCAAATTTTAGCCCATTCCGACACCATCGCGAAAAATGACGAAATTGCTGCCGGCCAGATTTTTGTTTCCCATCAACCAGCCAAATTTAAGCCCATTCCGGCTCCGTTGCGAAAAATGACGAAATTGCCCCCGGCGTGATTTTTGTTTCCGATCAACCAGTCAAATTTTAGCCCATTCCGACACCATCGCGAAAAATGACGAAATTGCTGCCGGCCAGATTTTTGTTTCCCATCAACCAGCCAAATTTAAGCCCATTCCGGCTCCGTTGCGAAAAATGACGAAATTGCCCCCGGCGTGATTTTTGTTTCCGATCAACCAGTCAAATTTTAGCCCATTCCGACACCATCGCGAAAAATGACGAAATTGCTGCCGGCCAGATTTTTGTTTCCCATCAACCAGCCAAATTTAAGCCCATTCCGGCTCCGTTGCGAAAAATGACGAAATTGCCCCCGGCGTGATTTTTGTTTCCGATCAACCAGTCAAATTTTAGCCCATTCCGACACCATCGCGAAAAATGACGAAATTGCTGCCGGCCAGATTTTTGTTTCCCATCAACCAGCCAAATTTAAGCCCATTCCGGCTCCGTTGCGAAAAATGACGAAATTGCCCCCGGCGTGATTTTTGTTTCCGATCAACCAGTCAAATTTTAGCCCATTCCGACACCATCGCGAAAAATGACGAAATTGCTGCCGGCCAGATTTTTGTTTCCCATCAACCAGCCAAATTTAAGCCCATTCCGGCTCCGTTGCGAAAAATGACGAAATTGCCCCCGGCGTGATTTTTGTTTCCGATCAACCAGTCAAATTTTAGCCCATTCCGACACCATCGCGAAAAATGACGAAATTGCTGCCGGCCAGATTTTTGTTTCCCATCAACCAGCCAAATTTAAGCCCATTCCGGCTCCGTTGCGAAAAATGACGAAATTGCCCCCGGCGTGATTTTTGTTTCCGATCAACCAGTCAAATTTTAGCCCATTCCGACACCATCGCGAAAAATGACGAAATTGCTGCCGGCCAGATTTTTGTTTCCCATCAACCAGCCAAATTTAAGCCCATTCCGGCTCCGTTGCGAAAAATGACGAAATTGCCCCCGGCGTGATTTTTGTTTCCGATCAACCAGTCAAATTTTAGCCCATTCCGACACCATCGCGAAAAATGACGAAATTGCTGCCGGCCAGATTTTTGTTTCCCATCAACCAGCCAAATTTAAGCCCATTCCGGCTCCGTTGCGAAAAATGACGAAATTGCCCCCGGCGTGATTTTTGTTTCCGATCAACCAGTCAAATTTTAGCCCATTCCGACACCATCGCGAAAAATGACGAAATTGCAGCCGGCCAGATTTTTGTTTCCCATCAACCAGCCAAATTTAAGACCATTCCGGCACCGTTGCGAAAAATGACGAAATTGTCCACGGTGCGATTTTTGTTTCCGATCAATCGGTTAAATTTGAGACCACTCCGACACTGTCGAGAAAAATGCCGATATTGCTCCCGGCGCGATTTTTGTTTCCGATCAACCAGTCAAATTTTAGCCCATTCCGACACCGTCGCGAAAAATGATGAAATTGCCCCCGGCCCGATTTTTGTTTCCGATCAACCTGGCAAATTTCAGCCCATTCCGACGCCGTTGCGAAAAATGACGAATTTGCCCCCGGCGCGATTTTTTTTTCCGATCAATGTATCAAAATTTTGCCCATTCCGACACCATCGCGAAAAATGACGAAATCGCCCCCCGTGCGATTTTTGTTTCCGATCAACCAGTCAAATTTTACCCAATTCCGTCACCGTCGCGAAAAATGACGAAATTGCGCCCGGTGCGATTTTTTTTTCTGATCAACCTGCCAAATTTTAGCCCATTCCGACACCGCCACGAAAAATGACGAAATTGCCCCCGGCGCGATTTTTGTTTCCGATCAACCTGCCAAATTTCAGCCCATTCCGACACTGTCGCGAAAAAGACGAAATTGCACCCGGCGCGATTTTTGTTTCCCATCAACGTGCCAAATTTCAGCCCATTCCGACACCGTCGCGAAAAATGACGAAATTGCCCCCGGCGCGATTTTTGTTTCCGATCAACCTGCCAAATTTCAGCCCATTCCGACACTGTCGCGAAAAAGACGAAATTGCACCCGGCGCGATTTTTGTTTCCCATCAACGTGCCAAATTTCAGCCCATTCCGACACCGACGCAAAAAATGACGAAATTGCCCCCGGCGCGATTTTTGTTTCTGATCAATCTGTCAAAATTTTAGCCCACTCCGACACCGTCGAGAAAAATGACGATATTGCCCCCGGCGCGATTTTTGTTTCCGATCAATCCATCAAATTTTAGCCGATTCCGACACCCTCGCCAAAAATGACGAAATTGCCCCCGGCGCGATTTTTGTTTCTGATCAATCTGTCAAAATTTTAGCCCACTCCGACACCGTCGAGAAAAATGACGATATTGCCCCCGGCGCGATTTTTGTTTCCGATCAACCTGCCAAATTTCAGCACATTCTGACACCGTCGCGAAAAATGGCGAAATTGCCCCCGGCGCGATTTTTGTATACTATCAACCTGCCAAATTTCAGCCCATTCCGACACCGTCACGAAAAATGACGAAACTGCCCCCGGCATGATTTTTGTTTCCGATCGACCTGTCAAATTTTAGCCCATTCCGACACCATCGCGAAAAATGACGAAATTACCCCCGGCGCGATTTTTGTTTCCGATCAACCATTTAAATTTCAGCCCATTCCGACATCGCGCGAAAAACGACGAAATTGCCCCCCGCGCAATTTTTGTTTCCGTTCAACCTGCCAAATTTTAACCCATTCCGACACCATTGCGAAAAATTACGAAATTGCCCCCGGTGCGATTTTTGTTTCCGATCAACCTGTCAAATTTTAGCCCACTCCGACACCGTCGAGAAAAATGAGGATATTGCCCCCGGCGCAATTTTTGTTTCTGATCAACCTGTCAAATTTTAGCCCATTCCGACACCGTCGCGAAAAATGACGAAATTGCCCCCGGCACGATTTTTGTTTCTGATCAACCTGTCAAATTTTAGCCCATTCCGACACCGTCGCGAAAAATGACGAAATTGCCCCTAGCGCGATTTTTATTTCTGATCAACCCGTCAAATTTGAGCCCATTCCGACACCGTCACGAAAAATGCCGAAATTGCTCCCGGCGCGATTTTTGTTTCCGATCAACCTGTCAAATTTACCAAATTTCAACAACGTCGCGAAAAAGGACGAAATTGCCCCCGGCGCGATTTTTGTTTCCAATCAACCTGCAAAATTTCAGCCCATACCGACACCGTCGCGAAAAATGACGAATTGCCCACGGCGCGATTTTTGTTTCCGATCAATGTATCAAAATTTAGCCCATTCCAACACCGTCGCGAAAAATGACGAAATTGTCCCCGCGCGATTTTTGTTTCCGATCAACCTGCCAAATTTCAGCCCATTCCGACACCGTCGCAAAAAATGACGAAATTGCCCCGGGCGCGATTTTTTTATCCTATCAACCAGCCAAATTTCAGCCCATTCCGACACCGTCGCGAAAAATGACGAAATTGCCCCCGGCTTGATTTTTGTTTCCGTTCAACCTGCCAAATTTCAGCCCATTCCGACACCGTCGCGAAAAATGACGAAATTGCCCCCGGCGCGATTTTTGTATCCTATCAACCTGCCAAATTTCTGCCCTTTCCGACACTGTCGCGAAAAATGACGAAACTGCCCACGACGCAATTTTGTTTCCAATTGACCCGTCATATTTTAGCCCATTTCGACACCGTCGCGAAAAATGACGAAATTGCCCCCGGCCCGATTTTTGTTTCTGATCAACCTGTCAAATTTTAGCCCACTCCGACACCGTCGAGAAAAATGACGATATTGCCCCCGGCGCGATTTTTGTTTCTGATCAACCTGTCAAATTTTAGCCCACTCCGACACCGTCGAGAAAAATGACGATATTGCCCCCGGCGCGATTTTTGTTTCTGATCAACCTGTCAAATTTTAGCCCATTCCGACACCGTCGCGAAAAATGACGAAATTGCCCCCGGCACGATTTTTGTTTCTGATCAACCCGTCAAATTTTAGACCACTCCGACACCGTCGAGAAAAATGACGAAATTGCCCCGGCGCGATTTTTGTTTCCGATCATCCTGTCAAATTTACCAAATTTCGACAACGTCGCGAAAAAAGACGAAATTGCCCCCGGCGCGATTTTTGTTTCCGATCAACCTGTCAAATTTCAGCCCATTCTGACACAGTCGCGAAAAATGACGAAATTGCCCCCGGCGCGATTTTTGTATTCTATCAACCTGCCAAATTTCAGCCCATTCCGACACCGTCGCGAAAAATGACGAAACTGCCCACGACGCAATTTTGTTTCCGATGGACCTGTCAAATTTTAGCCCATTTCGACACCGTCGCGAAAAATGACGAAATTGCCCCCGGCGCGATTTTTGGTTCCGATCAACCTGTCAAATTTCAGACCATTCCGACACCGTCGCGAAAAATAACGAAATTGCCCCCGGTGCGATTTTTGTTTCCGATCAACCTGCCAAATTTTAGCCCATTCCGACACCGTCTCGAAAAATGACGAAACTGCCCCCGGCGCGATTTTTTGGTTCCGATCAACCTGCTAAATTTCAGCTCATTCCGACACCGTCACAAAAAATGTCGAAATTACCCACGGCGCGATTTTTGTATCCTATCAACCTGCAAAATTTCAGCCCATTCCGACTCCGTCGCGAAAAATGACGAAACTGCCCACGGCGTGATTTTTTTTCCGATCGACCTGTCAAATTTTAGCCCATTCCGACACAGTCGCGAAAAATGACAAAATTGCCCTCGGCGCGATTTTTGTTTCCCATCAACGTGCCCAATTTCAGCCCATTGAAAAATGACGATATTGCCCCCATCGCGAAAAATGACGAAACTGCCCCCGATGCGATTTTTGTTTCCCATCAACGTGCCCAATTTCAGCCCATTGAAAAATGACGATATTGCCCCCATCGCGAAAAATGACGAAACTGCCCCCGATGCGATTTTTGTTTCCGATCAACCTGCCAAATTTCAGCTCATTCCGACACCGTTGCGAAAAATGTCGAAACTGCCCTCGGCGCGATTTTTGTATCCTATGAACCTGCAAAATTTCAGCCCATTCCGACACCGTCGCGAAAAATGACGAAGCTGCCCCAGGCGGGATTTTTGTTTTCGATCAAGCGGTCAAATTTTAGCCCACTCCGACACCGTCGAGAAAAATGACGATATTGCCCCCGGCGCGATTTTTGTTTCCGATCAATCTGTCAAATTTGAGACCACTCCGACACTGTCGAGAAAAATGCCGATATTGCCCCCGGCGCGATTTTTGTTTCCGATCAATCTGTCAAATTTGAGACCACTCCGACACTGTCGAGAAAAATGCCGATATTGCCCCCGGCGCGATTTTTGTTTCCGATCAATCTGTCAAATTTGAGACCACTCCGACACTGTCGAGAAAAATGCCGATATTGCCCCCGGCGCGATTTTTGTTTCCGATCAATCTGTCAAATTTGAGACCACTCCGACACTGTCGAGAAAAATGCCGATATTGCCCCCGGCGCGATTTTTGTTTCCGATCAATCTGTCAAATTTGAGACCACTCCGACACTGTCGAGAAAAATGCCGATATTGCCCCCGGCGCGATTTTTGTTTCCGATCAATCTGTCAAATTTGAGACCACTCCGACACTGTCGAGAAAAATGCCGATATTGCCCCCGGCGCGATTTTTGTTTCCGATCAATCTGTCAAATTTGAGACCACTCCGACACTGTCGAGAAAAATGCCGATATTGCCCCCGGCGCGATTTTTGTTTCCGATCAATCTGTCAAATTTGAGACCACTCCGACACTGTCGAGAAAAATGCCGATATTGCCCCCGGCGCGATTTTTGTTTCCGATCAATCTGTCAAATTTGAGACCACTCCGACACTGTCGAGAAAAATGCCGATATTGCCCCCGGCGCGATTTTTGTTTCCGATCAATCTGTCAAATTTGAGACCACTCCGACACTGTCGAGAAAAATGCCGATATTGCCCCCGGCGCGATTTTTGTTTCCGATCAATCTGTCAAATTTGAGACCACTCCGACACTGTCGAGAAAAATGCCGATATTGCCCCCGGCGCGATTTTTGTTTCCGATCAATCTGTCAAATTTGAGACCACTCCGACACTGTCGAGAAAAATGCCGATATTGCCCCCGGCGCGATTTTTGTTTCCGATCAACCAGTCAAATTTTAGCCCATTCCGACACTGTCGCGAAAAATGACGAAATTGCAGCCGGCCAGATTTTTGTTCCCATCAACCAGCCAAATTTCAGACCATTCCGGCACCGTTGCGAAAAATGACGAAATTGTCCCCGGCGCGATTTTTGTTTCCGATCAACCTGCCAAATTTTAGCCCATTCCGACACCATCGCGAAAAATGACGAAACTGCCCCCGGCGCGATTTTTTTTGCCCATTCCGACACCATCGCGAAAAATGACGAAACTGCCCCCGGCGCGATTTTTTTTGCCCATTCCGACACCATCGCGAAAAATGACGAAACTGCCCCCGGCGCGATTTTTTTTGCCCATTCCGACACCATCGCGAAAAATGACGAAACTGCCCCCGGCGCGATTTTTTTTGCCCATTCCGACACCATCGCGAAAAATGACGAAACTGCCCCCGGCGCGATTTTTTTTTCCGATCAACGTATCAAAATTTAGCCCATTCCGACACCATCGCGAAAAATGACGAAATCGCCCCCCGCGCGATTTTTGTTTCCGATCAACCAGTCAAATTTTAGCCAATTCCATCACCGTCGCGAAAAATGACGAAATTGCCCCCGGCGTGATTTTTTTTTCCGATCAACCTGCCAAATTTTAGCCCATTCCAACACCGCAGCGAAAAATGACGAAATTGCCCCCGGCGCGATTTTTGTTTCCGATCAACCCGCCAAATTTTAGCCCATTCCGACACCGTCGCGAAAAATAACGAAATTGGACCCGGCGCGATTTTTGTTTCCCATCAACGTGCCCAATTTCAGCCCATTCCGACACCGTCGCAAAAAATGACGAAATTACCCCCGGCGCGATTTTTGTTTCCGATCAACCTGTCAAATTTCAGCCCATTCCGACACCGTCGCGAAAAATGACGAAATTGCCCCCGGCGCGATTTTTGTTTCCGATCAACCTGTCAAATTTAAGCCCATTCCGACACCGTCGCGAAAAACGACGAAATTACCCCCGGCGCAATTTTTGCTTGCGATCAACCTGTCAAATTTTAGCCCGTTCCGACACCGTCGCGAAAAATCACGAAATTGCTGCCGGCCAGATTTTTGTTTCCCATCAACCTGCCAAATTTCAGCCCATTGCGACACCGTCTCGAAAAATGACGAAATTGCCCCCGGCGCGATTTTTGTTTCCGATCAATCTGTCAAAATTTTAGCCCACTCCGACACCGTCGAGAAAAATGACGATATTGCCCCCGGCACGATTTTTGTTTCCTATTAACCTTTCACATTTGAGCCCATTCCGACACCGTCACGAAAAATGACGAAATTACCCCCGGCGCGATTTTTGTTTCCGATCAACCTGTCAAATTTCAGCCCATTCCGACATCGTCGCGAAAAATGACGAGACTGCTCCCCGCGCGATTTTTGTTTCCGATCAACCTGTCAAATTTTAGCCCATTCCGACACCGTCGCGAAAAATGACGAAATTGCCCGCGGCGCGATTTTTGTTTCCAATCAACCTGCCAAATTTCAGCCCATTCCGACACCGTCGCGAAAAATGACGAAATTGCAGCCGGCCAGATTTTTGTTTCCCATCAACCAGCCAAATTTCAGACCATTCCGGCACCGTTGCGAAAAATGACGAAATTGCCCCCGGCTCGATTTTTGTTTCCGATCAATCTGTCAAATTTGAGACCACTCTAACACTGTCGAGAAAAATGCCGATATTACCCCCGGCACGATTTTTGTTTCCGATCAACCAGTCAAATTTTAGCCCATTCCGACACCGTCGCGAAAAATGATGAAATTGCCCCCGGCCCGATTTTTGTTTCCGATCAACCTGGCAAATTTCAGCCCATTCCGACACCGTTGCGAAAAATGACGAAATTGCCCCCGGCGCTATTTTTTTTTCCGATCAATGTATCAAAATTTAGCCCATTCCGACACCATCGCGCGATTTTTGTTTCCGATCAACCAGTCAAATTTTACCCAATTCCGTCACCGTGGCGAAAAATGACGAAATTGCGCTCGGCGCGATTTTTTTTTCTGACCAACCTGCCAAATTTTTGCCCATTCCGACACCGCCACGAAAAATGACGAAATTGCCCCCGGCGCGATTTTTGTTTCCGATCAACCCGCCAACTTTCAGCCCATTCCGACACCGTCTCGAAAAATGACGAAATTGCACCCGGCGCGATTTTTGTTTCCCATCAACGTGCCCAATTTCAGCCCATTGCGACACCGTCTCAAAAAATGACGAAATTGCCCCCGGCGCGATTTTTGTTTCCGATCAATCTGTCAAAATTTTAGCCCACTCCGACATCGTCGAGAAAAATGACGATATTGCCCCCGGCGCGATTTTTGTTTCCGATCAACCTGCAAAATTTCAGCCCATTCTGACACCGTCGCGAAAAATGGCGAAATTGCCCCCAGCGCGATTTTTGTATCCTATCAACCTGCCAAATTTCAGCCCATTCCGACACCGTCGCGAAAAATGACGAAATTACCCCCGGCGCGATTTTTGTTTCCGATCAACCAGTCAAATTTCAGCCCATTCCGACATCGCGCGAAAAACGACGAAATTGCCCCCCGCGCGATTTTTGTTTCCATTCAACCTGCCAAATTTTAACCCATTCCGACACCGTTGCGAAAAATTACGAAATTGCCCCCGGTGCGATTTTTGTTTCCGATCAACCTGTCAAATTTGAGCCCACTCCGACACCGTCGAGAAAAATGACGATATTGCTCCCGGCGCGATTTTTGTTTCTGATCAACCTGTCAAATTTTAGCCCATTCCGACACCGTCGCGAAAAATGACGAAATTGCCCCTGGCGCGATTTTTGTTTCCGATCAACCCGTCAAATTTGAGCCCATTCCGACACCGTCACGAAAAATGACGAAATTGCCCCGGCGCGATTTTTGTTTCCGTTCAACCTGCCAAATTTCAGCCCATTCCGACACCGTCGCAAAAAATGACGAAATTGCCCCGGGCGCGATTTTTGTATCCTATCAACCAGCCAAATTTCAGCTCATTCCGACACCGTCACGAAAAATGACGAAATTGCCCCGGCGCGATTTTTGTTTCCGTTCAACCTGCCAAATTTCAGCCCATTCCGACACCGTCGCAAAAAATGACGAAATTGCCCCGGGCGCGATTTTTGTATCCTATCAACCAGCCAAATTTCAGCTCATTCCGACACCGTCGCGAAAAATGACGAAATTGTCCCCGACGCGATTTTTGTTTCCGATCAACCTGCCAAATTTCAGCCCATTCCGACACCGTCGCAAAAAATGACGAAATTGCCCCGGGCGCGATTTTTGTATCCTATCAACCAGCCAAATTTCAGCTCATTCCGACACCGTCACGAAAAATGACGAAATTGCCCCGGCGTGATTTTTGTTTCCGTTCAACCTGCCAAATTTCAGCCCATTCCGACACCGTCGCGAAAAATGACGAAATTGCCCACGGCGCGATTTTTGTATCCTATCAACCTGCCAAATTTCAGCCCATTCCGACACCGTCGCGAAAAATGACGAAATTGCCCCCGGCGCGATTTTTGCCTCCGATCAACCCGTCAAATTTGAGCCCATTCCGACCCCGTCACGAAAAATGACGAAATTGCCCCCGGCGCGATTTTTGCCTCCGATCAACCCGTCAAATTTGAGCCCATTCCGACCCCGTCACGAAAAATGACGAAATTGCCCCCGGCGCGATTTTTGCCTCCGATCAACCCGTCAAATTTGAGCCCATTCCGACCCCGTCACGAAAAATGACGAAATTGCCCCCGGCGCGATTTTTGCCTCCGATCAACCCGTCAAATTTGAGCCCATTCCGACCCCGTCACGAAAAATGACGAAATTGCCCCCGGCGCGATTTTTGCCTCCGATCAACCCGTCAAATTTGAGCCCATTCCGACCCCGTCACGAAAAATGACGAAATTGCCCCCGGCGCGATTTTTGCCTCCGATCAACCCGTCAAATTTGAGCCCATTCCGACCCCGTCACGAAAAATGACGAAATTGCCCCCGGCGCGATTTTTGCCTCCGATCAACCCGTCAAATTTGAGCCCATTCCGACACCGTCACGAAAAATGACGAAATTGCCCCCGGCGCGATTTTTGCCTCCGATCATCCTGTCAAATTTAGTAAATTTCGACAACGTCGCGAAAAAAGACGAAATTGCCACCGGCGCGATTTTTGTTTCCAATCAACCTGACAAATTTCAGCCCATTCGGACACCGTCGCGAAAAATGACGAAATAGCGCACGGCGCGATTTTTGTTTCCGACCAATGTATCAAAATTTAGCCAATTCCAACACCGTCGCGAAAAATGACGAAATTGCCCCCGGCGCGATTTTTGTTTCCGATCAACTTGTCAAATTTCAGCCCATTCTGACACCGTCGCGAAAAATGACGAAATTGCCCCCGGCGCAATTTTTGTATCCTATCAACCTGCCAAATTTCAGCCCATTCCGACACCGTCGCGAAAAATGACGAAACTGCCCACGATGCAATTTTGTTTCCGATGGACCTGTCAAATTTTAGCCCATTTCGACACCGTCGCGAAAAATGACGAAATTGCCCCCGACGCGATTTTTGTTTCCGATCAACCTGTCAAATTTCAGACCATTTCGACACCGTCGCGAAAAATAACGAAATTGCCCCCGATGCGATTTTCGTTTCCGATCAACCTGCCAAATTTTAGCCCATTCCGACACCGTCTCGAAAAATGACGAAACTGCCCCCGGCGCGATTTTTGGTTCCGATCAACCTGCCAAATTTCAGCTCATTTCGACACCGTCACGAAAAATGTCGAAATTGCCCCCGGCGCGATTTTTCTATCCTATCAACCTGCAAAATTTCAGCCCATTCCGACACCGTCGCGAAAAATGACGAAACTGCCCACGGCGTGATTTTTTTTCCGATCGACCTGTCAAATTTTAGCCCATTTCGACACTGTCGCGAAAAATGACGAAATTGCCCTCGGCGCGATTTTTGTTTCCGATCAACCTGTCAAATTTCAGACCATTCCGACACCATCGCGAAAAATGACGAAATTGCCCCCGTCGCGATTTTTGTTTCCGATCAACCTGCCAAATTTTAGCCCATTCCGACTCCGTCGCGAAAAATGACGAAACTGCCCCCGATGCGATTTTTGTTTCCGATCAACCTGCAAAATTTCAGCTCATTCCGACACCGTTGCGAAAAATGTCGAAATTGCCCCCGGCGCGATTTTTGTATCCTATCAACCTGCAAAATTTCAGACCATTCCGACACCGTCGCGAAAAATGACGAAGCTGCCCCAGGCGGGATTTTTGTTTTCGATCAAGCTGTCAAATTTTAGCCCACTCCAACACCGTCGAGAAAAATGACGATATTGCCCCCGGTGCGATTTTTTTTCTGATCAACCTGCCAAATTTTAGCCCATTCCGACACCGCCGCGAAAAATGACGAAATTGCCCCCGGCGTGATTTTTGTTTCCGATCAACCCGCCAAATTTCAGCCCATTCCGACACCGTCGCGAAAAATGACGAAATTACCCCCGACGCGATTTTTGTTTCCGATCAACCCGCCAAATTTCAGCCCATTCCGACACCGTCGCGAAAAATGACGAAATTGCAGTCGGCCAGATTTTTGTTTTCCATCAACCAGCCAAATTTCAGACCATTCCGGCGCCGTCGCGAAAAATGACGAAATTGTCCCCGGCGCGATTTTTGTTTCCGATCAATCTGTCAAATTTGAGACCACTCCGACACTGTCGAGAAAAATGCCGATATTGCCCCCGGCGTGATTTTTGTTTCCGATCAACCAGTCAAATTTTAGCCCATTCCGACACCGTCGCGAAAAATGATGAAATTGCCCCCGGCCCGATTTTTGTTTCCGATCAACCTGGCAAATTTCAGCCCATTCCGACACCGTTGCGAAAAATGACGAAATTGCCCCTGGCGTGATTTTTTTTTCCGATCAATGTATCAAAATTTAGCCCATTCCGACACCATCGCGAAAAATGACGAAATCGCCCCCCGCGCGATTTTTGTTTCCGATCAACCAGTCAAATTTTACCCAATCCCGTCACCGTAGCGAAAAATGACGAAATTGCGCCCGGCGCGATTTTTTTTCTGATCAACCTGCCAAATTTTAGCCCATTCCGACACCGCCACGAAAAATGATGAAATTGCCCCCGGCGCGATTTTTGTTTCCGATCAACCCGCCAAATTTCAGCCCATTCCGACACCGTCGCGAAAAATGA
>NW_019261658.1:0-1017 GCF_002742605.1 Olea europaea var. sylvestris | reverse complement strand
TGATTTATATTGAAATTTAGATTTAATACATACTTAACAGGACTTTATACAAAAATTTAAAAAAAAAAAAAAAGGGTTTTGCTTGATGGATAGGGCCACGTGGCCATGTTCATCCAACGCACCTAATTGGTGCCCCCTATGGGAGGGAAGGCATGGTTAGGCGTCCTATTTGGACAAGACCTACTTTGTCCTTTATCAAAATAAAAAATATATATAAAAAAAAAATCTCTCAAAAGTGAACCACCAAACCCGAGTTTAAGCCCCTGGGTATGTGACCATTTCCCAAAACTTCCCGCATATGGGCTATGTAGAAAACAAATGTCAATTTCTCATTTGACCGTTTATTGCTGGACTAGACTTTGAAAGGAGTGCTCTTTTGGAGCCATTTCTTGGACTTAATAGTTAGGACAAAGTTATACATATCGAATTTTTTTTATTGAATCTTTTACTTACTATTCACAATAAGGTTGGGTACCACATGTCAGCGTTTTTAAATTCAAGCGAGCCCACGTGCATTTGTGATAGGGGACACCATTCTGTACATATGGAATAATCCTAATAGTTAATGTGAGTCTATTAAGCGCCAATAGACGTGCTCTTTTTTCCCAATTGTTTTGGATCATTAAATTGTTTTTAATAGTTGATGTGGCGAATGCACTAAAGTAGTGTGGATGGTTCCTTCAGCCCATTTACCTCAAAGAGGATAGTGTGCTTTCCAATTTCAATTGTCAAATTTTTAAAAATTTAGAATTTTGTAGTTGAAAGAATTATATGTAATTTGTTATAAAATGAGAGGAAAAGAGAATAAAGAAGACTCAAAGAGAATAGAGAAAACTCAATAAACTTTTTTTGTGTGTATTATTGAAAACCAAAGCCCTATATTTATAGGTAAGAATCAGGGATACAATGGTAATAATTTCTGGGGCTACAAGGGTACAAATGTCATTCACCAATAAACTTTAATGGACTTTCTATTTACAACACTCCCCCTTGAATGACATATTACAAAATATCTGC
>NW_019261657.1:0-1017 GCF_002742605.1 Olea europaea var. sylvestris | reverse complement strand
TTTTTTTTTCAAGTTCATTTTTAATTACAAATTCTCTTATTTTACTCATTGTTTATGTTGTTTGGTTCTGATAAATTAAAATTTTAGTGGATTTTGAAAAAAATTGGTGAAATTTATGATCGAAAAATTGATAAAAGTTATAGATTTCTAAAATATGTAGTTGAAAATGAGATTTGAGAAAAATGATAATCAAATAGGGGCTTACATACATTATTTAAAAAATTACTTTTCACAAAATTTATACTCAAAGATCTATATCGAGCAAACAAGCCCTTATTCATAATTTAACTATATCAATAATAATGTAATGCGATTGTAATTAACTTAAAAGAACAAATGTCACAAGTGGTAACATTGGCAAATATAGGAAAATTTTAAACTCCATAGGATTTTCATCCTCCACATGAATTTTATTTTTTTGTCAAGATGGAATTGATATGTATGATGAATGTGTAACTTTATTTAAATCTGAGGAAGCAACGAGTAACTTTTTTTATGTTTCAATAACCAAGTAGTAATCTATAATGAATTTCAATGAGCATTAGTTTAATTAACTCCTAATAAAATATATTTAGGGCTTGCATGGGAGCGGCTTTTTTTTTCCCCCTACTTTTTAATAGAAAAATTTCCACTGGAAGTATGTGTCCAAACTGTTGTAACATAAAATGAGTTTCAACATTTGGAAATTAAAACCTATTAATTTTCAGTTTTTCTTTTAATTGTTAGGTTTAATAACAAAATTTAAAACTCATAATATTAGATTAATTGTGGGGGTTGAAATTTGTCCCTATAAAAGGGAATTGTCTTCATTGTGTCGAATTACAACTTGGAAGAGAAACATGCTGTACAATTCATACCATATTCTTATACTTTTGGCAACTCAATAAAGGTTCGTTCACTTATCTCCCTATAATCGTGCCCATAAAATGAGAGATTGTTGTGAGCTATATGAGTTTTATATTGGAATCGTGTAGTACCGAAAGTATTCGCACGAAGAGGAGACAACATAACTTTAGG
>NW_019261656.1:0-1017 GCF_002742605.1 Olea europaea var. sylvestris | reverse complement strand
AAAAAATTGCAAAACGTGGGCTCTCCAAGGGGCCAATTTTTGCTTTGTTCGGTCTGACATTCGTGTGTGCAGGTCGTGCCCAAATAGAAGTTCAAGGTCCGAAGGCAATTTCGGTTCGTGATTTGCACCCCTTTGCACGCACACGTGGAGAGAATTTCTATGCTACACATGATTACACCCTTCCAATGTGCAATCATATTTAAAGTGGTTCTTGCTTTCATATTTTTCCTATGTGAGACTAATGCAATTTTCCCACTTAAACCATCTTTCAATGATCATCTTTGAGCTCCATTTTCTCATTTACCCGAGCTTTATTTTTGGTAAGTAAATATATGATTTTGATGCTTTCACAGAGGAGAACACGGATCAACTTTGATCTTTCAAATTGGACCAATGGGTCCCACCGAAAATATTGTCAAAAGTGAGCTATTTACTCATTTTTTCTAACAATCCCCCACATGAATGAAAATTGGGAGAGACATGAGACCGTGAGACACAAGACATGATGATAAAGTTCAACGGTTGAAGCTTGCATAGGATAGGTAGGTATTACCCTTTGAACCTTCTCTTGTGAAAGTATATTTACTTTACTAGCTGACCAGTAGACGTGTTGTCCTTGAATTGTTCTGCCATTTATGTAAATGATGATATACTCCACATAGGATTCTTCCTAACACAATTCAGTTCTCATTATTATGTTCGTTTTGGCCATGAACATGTGCCTGGTTCTATGAGAGTTCTTGAGAATTGAGCCCCACACAATTCTCTTAGAAGTGGCCCTACTTCTCTCTCACATAGGTGATTTCGTATTATAAGTAACTCGCATTACTTGGTTCGAACTTTGATGTATAAGAATCATTAAAAGCCTATTGCTTATCCTTCATCCTTATGGGCATCACTATTACATCACAGGAATTGATAGGAGGAAACCCCCCCCCCCCCAATGATTTTATTAAGTCTTTACAATTGGGTTGTTCCTTTGAACCTAGATCTTGGGATCTCCAGCCAACTAGGTTG
>NW_019261655.1:0-1017 GCF_002742605.1 Olea europaea var. sylvestris | reverse complement strand
GAGTAACTTTAGTACTTGATCGAGGCGACGTCTTATAAGCCCATAAGTCCTTGTTTAGACATTCGTGCCAATTTCTGGCAATTTCATCTATCATTTTCCTTATGATATTTTTTTAGAATCCTATTAGAAGATTCTGCCTGTCTGTTGGATTGAGCGTAATATGATGTGGAGTTCGCTAACTTAACTCCAAACTCACTCAAGAATTTCTTCACTTGATCTCCATTCAAAGAAGTTCCGTGGTCTACCATCAAAGTTTGTGGAATCACAAATCTATAAATAATATGATCACGGATAAATTCTATGTCACTCTTTTGGGTGATCTCCTTTAAAAGTATCGCTTCTACCCACTTAGTGAAAAAATCAGTTGCAACTATAACAAAGGTATGTTGCTTGGACGATGTGGGATAAATTTTCCCTATTAGGTCTATCGTCCAACCCTTGAACGGCCAGGGTTTGATAATGAGTGTCATCTCTTTTGCTGGCACCCTTTGTATTGGACCATGCTTTTGGCACACTAGACAACTCTTCGTATATTGAACACATGATTCTTCCATCTTAGGCCAAAAATATCTATTCCTAATAATTAACAATCTCATCTTTTGGCCAGCTTGATGAGCTTCACATATCCCTTCATGCACTTCAGCCATGATTATTCTGGCTTCTCGCAAACTTACACATTTTAGTAATATACCATCAGAGCGTTACTTAAACAACTCTTCATCTATCAATGTATAGTTTAGCAAACGCAACTTTATTTTTCTACTACCTCCTTCATTAGGTTCTTTAAGGAATCTTTTAATCTCTGCCCTCCAGTCTTTTGCATCTCCATCTTGTATGCAATGAATTTCAATCTTTCTCGCCCTTCTTTGAACTACGAGCAATATTACTCCATATTCACAAGTAGATTTCCAATTTAAAGCCTTTGAATACCCTCAGGCCATCTGGGCCAACTCATTTGCTATGTCATTATATACCCTATTAACACATTGAAGCTCTACTTGGTCGAATTCTTCCAAC
>NW_019261654.1:0-1017 GCF_002742605.1 Olea europaea var. sylvestris | reverse complement strand
TAATCTTGACCCGGTCAACTCTTGACCGATTTAGATAATTTATTAATTAAGTTCTATTCCATTAAAAGAACGTGATTGCATTCTTAATTTAATTGAAATTACTGAAGTTACAATTAATACATCCTCTGATAAATTGCTCATATGTATTACCCCCGTTAATCACGTTGAACATTTGGAAAATCATGAAATGACCAAAATGCCCCCTTTCCTAATATACATTAAATCTTCAATCCCATTTTCTATTTGATAATTCCATGTGATCACATCACAATATTAATTCAACAATCATGTCGAATTACTGAGTTCAAATTTAACTATTCATTAGAAAATCTCTTCAAATCATGGTCATGCCTATCATATAGGTTACGGATTCCATACTGCGAATATATGTTCTCCAATCATTTCACTTTAATTCCCAAGGCATCGAGATTTTGATTAACAATTTAATCTCACTCATTGATACCTCAAAAAACTTCAAGTTAATAATCAAAGTTCATTACTCGCTCATGATTAAGGCACTACGTACAATAGTCGAGTGAAATTAAATTTAAGTGGTCAATTCCATAAATTATTTTCACGCGGTCCAGTCCAATACATTCCAAAATGTACAGTCAATTTTATTGCTAAAGTCGAGATCAACTTTAAATAAAATTGAGACAATCTTATCAAAATAAAGTGTTCATCTTTATTTACCGATTGTGGACAATAAGCTTTAGATCGAATTATAAATCAAACTTTTCCGTGTTTAACAACTTAAACACTTAATTTATAATATCAAGTTGATCCTTGAACAAAATGCAAGCTCAAATTAATACAAACAGTTTATTGGAAAAAAAAATTATTATTATTATTTTTATTTCAAAATGTCATTAGTAGAAATAAATTTACTTGAAGGGCTAAAATTAAACTAACTTTTGCATATCAATCACAGGCATGGGCAGACTCAAGAGGGGGGGGGGGTCCTAGGGTCACTTGACCCTCCAACTTTTGAGATTTTTTTTTTTTTTTTTTTTTTTT
>NW_019261653.1:0-1017 GCF_002742605.1 Olea europaea var. sylvestris | reverse complement strand
AACTTGTCGTTGCTGTTGTGGTTGGGGCCAATGTTGAGATTGCTGCTATGTAGCTCTATTCAACAATAGAGGACATTGTCCCTTCCAATGACCTTTCTGCTTACAGAAATGGCATTCCTCATGTCCAACATTTGAAGGCGACCTACTTTGATTACTGGCATGTGACCTCTGAGCTGCTGCGAATACAGATGGAATAGTAGATGATGGAACAATCCCCTTGTCTGTGTGAGATTTAATGTATATCTCTTCAGCCAACAATTCACTAACCACAGAGTCAACAGAAGGAAGAGGACTGTGATGCAATATTGTCCCACGAAGTCCCTCAAAATCATCACATAGCGCCATCAAAAATTGAACCAGTCGTTGTTCTTCCCTTTAGGCGATACAAGGTTCAAATGCTTGCAATTCTACAAATTCTATGAGTGTCAATTGATCCCATAAATTTGTCATAACAGAATAAAATTCCTGAATACTTATACTTTATTATTGAAGAGCGCGAATATCGGTCTTTAACTAATATTGTTTTGCAAAATTAGATTGCGTGTATAGTCTAGATAAGTGCTCCCAAACATCCTTAGCAGTATCATACTTAGCACTGGACAATAGAATTATTAATCCAAATAATAATCTTCAAATTATCAGATTTCCAATTATCTACGAACTCCACATAATTGACAACCTTATCATTTTTTGGTTTAAGAGAAGTGCCCAAAATATAATACCACATCTTTTTACCATTCAAAAAATTTCTCATCACATAACTCCAATAAGCATAATTCTTCCCATTTAATTGAACACTAAGACTGAAGAGAATCATCCCGACTTTCTGCCATTGTGACAAATAACTACCAATATGAAAAATACACAATATCGAGATGCGAAATCAAACCAAAATCAAATGAGAATTAATGAAAGCCAAATCTCAATCAATGTCCAAATTCAAAATTTCTATGCACATATACCAATTCTTAACTTTGTAATTATCCAGCCAATTTAATGAAATACCAAATTATGACT
>NW_019261652.1:0-1017 GCF_002742605.1 Olea europaea var. sylvestris | reverse complement strand
ATGTTCTGTGATAATCAGGCTGCTTTACATATTGCATCCAATCCAGTTTTCCATGAAAGGACCAAACATATTGAAGTCGACTGTCACTTTATTCGGGACAAGATAGTATGTGGTGACATATGTACACCATTTGTGAAAACCAGAGACCAACTTGCTGATATGTTTACGAAATCATTGAACAGTAATCAGTTGAGATTTCTGTGTTCCAAGCTGGGTTTATATGATATATATACTCCAATTTGAGGGGGAGTGTTAAGGACGAAAATCAATTAGGAATAATGTGTATTAGGCAAGAATATTATTTGGTATATTTAGTTTCCATATATGTACATGGTTGATTCTCCATATAAATAAAAGGGAGAGGAGACGAAGGGTAGATTTTTCCTCTCAGTTTATGCAAAACTCGTTTACAAGAAATAATAATATAACGCACCAACTGAAGATAAATCCAGAGAAGACTGACACAACTGGTTGGAGATGTTGGTTTATGGCTCTCATCCACAAAAGTGATAATCTCACTAGAACAGGTTAGAAGAACGAAGATAGGCCAAAATTAATATGCGAAAGATTTGCGAGGCATTAGATTTTTGTAGGCGTATCAATGAACCAAACAAAATGGTGATTCATACAGGCTACAGAGGTTAAGTGCAGTAGTGCAGAACTTGTTTGCCTGCATATGCTTACAACATGAGTGCACAATCAAAAACAGATCCATGCTAAACCATTTCATTTTCCTCAATTATAAGCTTGTGCTACAACAAATGATACACAGTAGTACACTTTTGTAACTGCATACCTGATGTTTCCCGTTAATCTCAACCACCTTTATAGGACACCAATCAGGGTCTTTAAGGTAATTCTCTCACAGGGAGCACAATTCTGTTACCCTTTCATCTGCCTCGACCTCATTATACTTCCTTTTTATTGCTTCGTGAAATGGCTTGCTGTTGAGTTCTCCCATTCTTTTCACACCAATTTGACCATTTGTTGATAACTCTTTCAATCCCTAGAAAGCAA
>NW_019261651.1:0-1017 GCF_002742605.1 Olea europaea var. sylvestris | reverse complement strand
TAACACATTTGAGAATACCCGAAGGCGATCTCACATTTCATTTCATTCCATAGGGACCCGTAGGTCAATTAGCATTTTATGAAATAAATCACGTAAGAAAAATTACAATATTGAAAGGACAGGACAACTTGTACATAGTATCTTACCTTGTTAAATCAAACGAGTTTTTTGAATGAAGATATAATTGAACGTTCCAAAACTTTTCCAAATTTCCTTCGGTGCAACATATAAATGAGGTGGAGAATTCAAATAACGTGCGCTCGAAATTTGACTTTTCAAAATAATTTCTCTCTCTATAGTATTTATGTTTTGTTGGTGAAAAAAAAATAATGATTTTGACATGACATTTATAATAGAAAGATGAAAGAGTTTTGGTGAAATTAGGGTGGTAGAAAATGTGTGCCAAGCAATTTCGTATGATTTGATAGACATTATTCCAGCCTGCTACAAGTCTACAACATAAATTTTGGGGTTTCCCACTATTCAAATTCAATTAGCAATTAAAATTAGCCTTTATCCTAAATAAAGGTGGCGTCAGTTTAGTTAATTCCCTAAATTGTATATTGCCAACTAATACATGCATGATTCAATCTCCAATTTGCTAAAAACAAATATGGTAAATCTTATAAAATAAAAGAGATAATTACATAAAGCACCATTTGATAAATGATAAATTTTGCTTATACCTATCAAAACTAACCTAAATTACTCACATTACTGCCGACCACTAGCAATTAACCTAATCAACTCCCGATTTACCTTTATCAAAAGAAATCAATTTATCTCAACCAAACAAAAACACACGTTTTAATAGCAAATAAATTCCCAAAGCTAGTTCATAAATTGCAATTATAATAAAAGAAATGGACTCTTTTAGTGCCACAAAAAATGTTTGCAGTGTACTATTATGCCCAAAAAGTGTCCATATTCTTCTAAAAATAAGGGAAAGTTATTTTATCTATCCATCAATCAACTCATAGTCAACTAAATCTCTCTCTCTCTCTCTCTCTCTCTCTC
>NW_019261650.1:0-1017 GCF_002742605.1 Olea europaea var. sylvestris | reverse complement strand
TGAGCCCATTCCGACACAGTCGAGAAAAATGACGAAATTGTCGCCGGCGCGATTTTTCTTTCCGATCAAACTGCCAAATTTCATCCAATTTCGACACTGTGGAGAAAAATGACGAAATTTCCCCCGGCGCGATTTTTGTTTCCTATGAACAGGTCAATTTTTAGCCAATTCCGGCACATTCGCGAAAAATGACGAAATTACACCCGGCGATATTTTTGTTCCCGATCAACCTGTCAAATTTGAGCCCATTCCGACACAGTCGAGAAAAATGACGAAATTGCCCCCGGCGCGATTTTTATTTCAGATTAAACTGCCATATTTCAGCCAATTCCGACACAGTCGAGAAAAATGACGAAATTGCCCCCGGCGCGATTTTTATTTCAGATTAAACTGCCATATTTCAGCCAATTCCGACACAGTCGAGAAAAATGACGAAATTGCCCCCGGCGCGATTTTTGTTTACGATAAACCTGTAGAATTTGAGCCCATTCCAACACAGTCGCGAAAAATGACGAAATTATACCCGGCGCGATTTTTGTTCTCGATAAACCTGTCAAATTTGAGCCCATGCCGACACAGTCGAGAAAAATGACGAAATTGCCCCCGGCGCGATTTTTGTTCCCGATCAACCTGTCAAATTTGAGCCCATGCCGACACAGTCGAGAAAAATGACGAAATTGCCCCCGGCGCGATTTTTGTTCCCGATCAACCTGTCAAATTTGAGCCCATGCCGACACAGTCGAGAAAAATGACGAAATTGCCCCCGGCGCGATTTTTGTTCCCGATCAACCTGTCAAATTTGAGCCCATGCCGACACAGTCGAGAAAAATGACGAAATTGCCCCCGGCGGGATTTTTATTTTAGATCAAACTGCCAAATTTCAGCCATTTTCGACACAGTCGAGAAAAAAAAATGACGAAATTACCCCCGGTGTGGTTTTTGTTCCCGATAAACCTGTCAAATTTTTGCCCATTTCGACACAGTCGAGAAAAATGACGAAATTGCCGTCGGCGCGAT
>NW_019261649.1:0-1017 GCF_002742605.1 Olea europaea var. sylvestris | reverse complement strand
AGTGTCATCTGTCCCATCTGCGTTTCCAAGTTTTTAATTGTAGCACTCTGATTTTGGATAGTAGTTTCAGTTTTCCTTATTAATTGGTTATTTGCTTCTATGTATTTTTCAGTCTTTTCCATGAACTTTGCAAACATCTCTTCAAATTGAAGTGTTTTCTCCTGCTGAAATTGCCTCTGGGATCTATTCTGATTTTGGGTACCACCCCATGAGAGATTTGAATGTTCTTTCTAACTGGGATTGTAAGTGTCTAAATTTTGATAGTTCTGTGGATGTTGACCCCATTGTGCGTACTCTATTTGTTCCATTCCCTATGACAGAATTGGGCATTTCGCCATACTATGATTTGCTCCACATTCTTCACAATTTTGTTTCCGTGTATATGTTGCATTTGTTGACTGTGATATGCTTTTTACCTTGTGAAATAGTGAGTCAATCTTTGCTGATAAGACTGAATAGGCATCTACTTCATAGACACCCGAAGGCTTCTTTTGAATCACCCGCTCAGAGGATCACATGGCTGAAGTGGTAGCCATTCTCTCAAACAATTCCAGTGCTCCATCGATTGTTCGTGTGGAAATTGAGTCATCTGATGATAAGTCCACCATGCTTTTGAAGTATGGGAGTAACCCTTCATAGAAGAATCGGATTTGGGTCTTTTTGTCGAATCCATGTTGAGGCACTTCCGGAGCATGTTTTTGAATCTATTCCAGGCTTCATCAAATGATTCAAATCCCCCTTGAATGAATATTGATATCTCATGTCTCAATTTCGCTATCTTAGCTGGTGAGAAGAATTTTGAGCAGAATTTATGAGCCAGCTCATTCCAAGTAATGATGCCTGCAATATGAAGTGAATCCAACCATTCAAGTGCTTTATCTCATAGTGTATATGGAAACAACCTTAGCCTAAGAGCATCATCCGAAATTCCTGGATACCTGAAGTGTTGACACATATCCAAGAATCGAGATATGTGTGCATGTGGATTTTCTTCGACTCTGCCATAAAATTGGTGTC
>NW_019261648.1:28677-30974 GCF_002742605.1 Olea europaea var. sylvestris | reverse complement strand
CGTGGCAAAGTGTAAACTAAAGTGTACCCCATAGTGTACATGCAGCAAGGTTCTTACCGATTGAACTTTGCTATTTGTACACTAGTTTTAACACGTTATTTGACACTTGTGTTCTTGTCAAGTGTCAATTGGATGGGAAAACTATTTGAAATTTAAATTATCCTGCAGGGTAATGTCATGTGGCAAAGTGTAAGCTAAAGTGTGTAAACCATAGTGTACATGTTCTTGCCGATTGAACTTTGGTATTTGTAATCTGATTTTTGATACATTGTTTGACACTTGCACAGTTGTCAAGCATCAATTGAATGGGAAAACTATTTAAAATTTAAACAGTCAGACAAGGAAATGTCGCGTGGTAAAGTGTAAACTAAAGTGTACACCGTAGTTCACATGTCGCAAAGTTCATTACGATTGAACTTTCCTATTTTCAAACTGATTTTTGACACGTTGTTTGACTCTTGTATTGTTGTCAAGTGTTAGTTGGATGGGAAAACTGTTTAAAATTTAAACTGTCTAACAGGGTAATGTCACGTGGCATAATGTAAACTAAAGTGTAAACCATAGTGTACATGTGGCAAGGTTCTTGCCGATTGAACTTTGCTATTTCTACGCTGATTTTGGACACGTTGTTTCACACTTGCATTGTTGTCAAGTGTCAATTGGATGTGAAAACTATTTAGAATTTAAACCGTCCAATAGGGTAATGTCACGTGACAAAGTGTAAACTATAGTGTATACCATAGTGTACATGTGGCAAGGTTCTTATCGATTGAACTTTGCCATTTGTACCCTAATTTTTGACACGTTGTTTGACACTTGCATTGTTGTCAAGTGTCAATTGGATTGGAAAACTGTTTGAAATTTAAACTATCTAACAGAGTAATGTCACATGGCAAAGTGTAAAGTGTAGACCATACTTTAATGAAGAAAGGTTCATACATATTGAACTTTGCTATTTGTACACTCATCTTTGACACGTTTTTTGACTCTTGCATTGTTATCAATTGTCAATTGGATGGAAAAACTGTTTGAAATTTAAACTGTCCAACAGGGTAATGAGACGTGGCAAAGTGTAAACTAAAGTGTACACAGTAGTGTACATGTAGCAAGGTTCTTACCATTAAACTTTGCTATTTGTACATTGATTTTGGACACATTGTTTCACACTTTTATTATAGTCAGGTGTCAATTGGATGGAAAAATTATTTGAAATTTAAACTATCCAACAGTGTAATGTCACGTGGCAAAGTGTAAACTAAAGTGTACCCCATAGTGTACATGCAGCAAGGTTCTTACCGATTGAACTTTGCTATTTGTACACTGATTTTGACACGTTATTTGACACTTGTGTTGTTGTCAAGTGTCAATTGGATGGGAAAACTATTTGAAATTTAAATTGTCCTGCAGGGTAATGTNCCCCATAGTGTACATGCAGCAAGGTTCTTACCGATTGAACTTTGCTATTTGTACACTGATTTTGACACGTTATTTGACACTTGACCACGTGGCAAAGTGTAAACTAAAATGTGTAAACCATAGTGTACATGTTCTTGCCGATTGAACTTTGGTATTTGTAATCTGATTTTTGATTCATTGTTTGACACTCGCACAGTTGTCAAGCATCAATTGGATGGGAAAACTGTTTAATTAACTGTCGGACAAGGAAATGTCGCATGGCAAAGTGTAAACTAAAGTGTACACCATAGTTCATATGTCGCAAGGTTCTTTGCGATTGAACTTTCCTATTTTAAAATTGATTTTTGACAAGTTGTTTGACTCTTGTATTGTTGTCGAATGTTAGTTGGATGGGAAAACTGTTTAAAATTCAAAACTGTCCAACCGGGTAATATCACGTGGCTAAGTAAACTAAAGTGTACACCATAGTGTACATGTAGCAAGGTTCTTATCGATTGAACTTTGCTATTTGTACACTGATTTTCGACACGTTGTTTGACACTTGCATTGTTATCAAGTGTTAGTTGGATGGGAAAACTGTTTGAAATTTAAACCGTCCAACAGGGTAATGCCACGTGGCAAAGTGTAAACTAAAGTGTACACCATAGTGTACATGTGGAAAGGTTCTTACCGATTGAACTTTGCTACTTGTACACTGATTTTTGACACGTTGTTTAACACTTGCATTGTTGTCAAGTGTCAATTGGATGTGAAAACTATTTGAAATTTAAACTGTCTAACAGGGTAATGTCACGTGGCAAAGTGTAAACTAAGGTGTACACCATAGTGTACATGTGGCAAGGTTCTTACCGATTGAACTTTGCTATTTGTACACTGATTTT
>NW_019261648.1:18889-20056 GCF_002742605.1 Olea europaea var. sylvestris | reverse complement strand
AGCCCGAATCATAAGAATTTCCATCTCCTTGTGATAATCCTCTACGCTTTTCGATCCTTGGTACAAACCTTGCAATTTTTGATCGATTTCCCTATAATAGTGACTCGGAACAAACCTCCTTCTCATCAACACCTTCAATTCATCCCAAGTGCTAATTGGCCTTTCCCGACCCCTACGCCATGACGTAAGTACTTGATCCCACCAAGATATTGCGTAATCCACAAATTCAAGCACCGCCAATTTTACCTTTTTCTCCTCTGAATAATTAGAGCACTCAAAAATCATCTCAACCTTCCTTTCCCACTCTAAATATGCTTCCGGATTGCTTCTCCCCTTAAATTGCAGAATAGTCATTTTAATACTCCCCAAATTTCCATCTACTTCTTTTCCCAAGTTATTTCTACCTGGTCTTTCCATCCTATCACCCCTATGCCTCGCTCGACCTATATCAAAGTCATTTTCATCAAAATCATCCTCATCACTACGATACTCATCTCACCTTCCTCTCCTAGATTCATGCCTACTCGGCCCCCTAGCATTAGACATCTCCGCTTGTCCCAGGCTAAGATTAGCAATTGTAGTACCTATTTACACCATCCATTCCCCTTGCCTATCCACCTTATCCCTAACATCACCAGGTACCCGTTCAAATCTCCATATCATGTCCTCCGAAGCATTGTTTTCATTACCATTTCGGCTTGAGTTGGAACCTTCTCTTTCCGACATCATATCACACAGTTTTTTTATGCCTCACAAAGATTTCACTCAGAAAACACTCACTATGGCTTTTTCCCTCTATTAAACTCACCATTGAGTCGTTTACCACTCAAAGTCTCCCTCCAAGCACTTCAAAGAACCAAGTGAAGTAATGTAACACCCCGACCCTAGTGGACCAAAATGCTACTTACTTTACTTAGCTTAACCGGTCGTTTAGTAGCAAGTGTATACGTTTTAGTGAAAGCTTACATCTTCAGATAATAATTTAAATAACATTGCCTCAAATACTTTAAACAAAAACACTGAATCATTTTTCAAAATAACAAAATGTAATTTATTTAAAGAAAACATAACTTGTTCTCGCATCCTACGTTATTCAAAACTTTAAAGAAATAACATTGGAAAACATTTCATAAAAATAAATCCAAATCACTTATTCACCGGATTTTC
>NW_019261648.1:7082-13503 GCF_002742605.1 Olea europaea var. sylvestris | reverse complement strand
TACTTGTCCATTACTTCCCCTTTGAATTGCTCCCAAGTCAATCCTGCTTGTTGCTCAGGGGTCCTTATCCTTGACATTGAGTCTGACTAGTGACTTGCATCACCGGAGAACATAAACTCAGCACACTAGACTTTCTTAGCGTCCGTGCACCCTATCAGTCGAAATATACGCTCCAACTTGTGAAGCCACTCCTCGGCTGCAAGTGGATCAGCTGCTCTATTGAAGGTAGGGGGCTTGTGCCTTCGAAATTGCTCGACCATTGAAGCATGGTTTGGAGCATCAGGAGCTAGTGGTAGGGGTTGAGCTTGGTTCGGGTTTTGCCTACCTAGGTCTTGAACCGCTCGGAGGAGGTCTCTTATCAAGTTTTGTTTTGCGCGTGCCATTTCCTTTAGACAAAACATATGGTTCTTATTAGTTTCATTCTTCAAATACTAAAGCAAAGAAGATAGTATTTTATTTCTTGACATAAGGGAAGCTATTACAAGGATTTAAATCTAATCCCTATAAGTTCTACGGATCTTCTTTGGTGGAGCTTCATCTTCGGAGGAGTCTTTCGCCTCAGGTCCGGACTCTATGTCCATCTCAACCTGTGGCTCAGGCTTAGGATCATTCTCTAAATCATCCTCAGGTTCTTCTTCAGGATCTTCTTCCTCAGCCAAAGGTTCCTCCTCAGGCTCCTCATGGATTACATCATCCCACAAATCAATCAGGGCATGGAAATATCTCTCAAACTCGAATAGGTTTAGGTTGCCTTCTAACTTTTCTTCCAAAATCGTGACTCCCATATCTCCCCATTGAGGTGGGAGGGAGTGTATGAGGTTATTTATGGCCTCAATATGCATGATCTCCATACCAGCATTAACCGTCGTCATGCATCTCTCATAGATGTCAAACACATGTTTGCTAAGCGGTCGGGTCGGATCAGTTACATAGTTTTCATAGGAATGAATAGCAATTCTATGGTTCAATGCTTCTCTATATGCCCTAGCCGTTCTACGAGCCATATCTATTGCATTTTCACATACACCATACTTTTTCTTTGCTTAAAGAAAACATGTAAATATTTAAACTTTCATATCATGCAATTCCCTTTAAGCCCTTAGCTTTTGCCCAAGTCCATTACATATCTTTAAGTAACACCTCTAAATCATATCAAAGCATCATAATATAAACATAATCATTAACTTTAAACATGAACATACCTGGGCTATAGGATGAGATTGATGGATGGATGCACGAAGACATAGAATACCTTAAACTTTTCATTTTCCTTTTGTTTTTCAAAAAAAAAAAAACATACTTGGTCTACAGAACCGGCTAAACTTTGCTCTGATACCACGCTGTAACGCCCCGACCCCTAGTGAACCGGAACGCTACTTACTTTACTTAGCTTAACCAGTGGTTTAGTAACAAGTGTATATGTTTTAGCAGAAGCTTACATCTTCGGATAATAATTTAAATAATAATACTTCAAATACTTTAATCAAAAACACTGAATCATTTTTCAAAACAGCAAAATGTAATTTATTTGAAGAAAACATAACTTGTTCTCGCATTCTGCGTTATTCAAAACTTTAAAGAAATAACATTGGAAAATATTTCATAAAAATAAATCCAAATCACTTATTCATCGGAATTTCATGGGCTCATTGCATCACTCTCCATCTTCTCCTCCATCCATGCCCAAGGTAGAATTCCTTCAATCTGTAGAGATGGGATTAAACTCGTGAGTTGAAAAACTCAATAGGTGTCATAGGTGCATTTGTGATCAACCTATACATTTCAAAACATTAACTTTATAAATTTTCATACATGCCATACTCGGAGGCACCATTTGACATGAAGGGGTATGCCGTACCCGAGGGTACCATTTGACATACGAACATTTCTTCAACATAGAGGGGTATGCCGTACCGGAGTACCATTTGACATACAAACATTAACGTGAATCAAAACTTATAACTTAACACGATTAAACACATTGCACCTCTACCTACCTTGATTAATGCTTTTGAAACTTTGAAAACTTGGATTGAAAACTTCGATGAAACTTGGACGTTGGAAGAAAAGAGCTCATTGGATGTTTGAAAACCGTTGAGAATTGATGCTTGAAAACACTTCTTAAACTTCTAGGAAAAATAGTTTTCCTCCCTCTCTTTTTCTCTCTTAGAAACTCTTTCTTTAGTATGTAAAAGCTCTTGCTTTTGGTGTGAGGAAAATGAGTGAAATAAGGTCTCTATTTATAGGTAAATATCCCATAACTTAAAGCATATGAAGGGTCAAATTTCTTTTGAGAGAGAAAACATGGGTACCATTTAAGTTTGACGTTAAATGCTTCAGTTTAGTGGGGTTTTTATTTCCAGAAACGTGGGTGGCCCTTTGAGAAAATAATTGATAAAAATAAATATTTAAATTCTAGAGAAAAACGTGAATTTTCATTTCAGACAGTTTCGGTCGACCGGTTGTAGTTTGGTTGACACTGCACAGCTTCTAGTGTTTCTATCATAACTTCTTCTTCCGATATCCGATTGAGGTAATTCAAAGTGTGTTGGAAAGAAAACTCAACGAGCTACAACTTTTGTTTAGATATCATTTTCCAAATTGAATGTTTCCTATGTCGAAAATGGGTTTCAAATGAGACTAAAAATCTAAAGTATACTTTAGTCATCCAATATTCATGTCTTAGTGCCACTAAGGTGTCTAGAATTATTTGGGGTTCAACAAATTGGATGGGAAAACTGTTTGAAATTTAATCTATCATATAGGGCAATGTCACGTGGCAAAGTGTAAACTAAAGTGTGTACATCAAAATGTACATGTAGCAAGGTTCTTACCAATTAAACTTGGTTATTTGTACACTGATATTTGACACGTTGTTTGACACTTGCATTGTTGTCAAGTGTCAATTAGATGGGAAAATTGTTTGAAATTTAAGTTGTCCAACATGGTTAAGTCACGTGGCAAACTGTAAACTAAAGTGTACACCATAGTGTACATGTAGCAAGGTCCTTACCGATCGAACTTTGCTATTTGTACACTGATTTTTTGACATGCTGTTTGACACATGTCAAGTGTCAATAGGATGGATAAACTATTTGATATTTAAACTTTCCAATAGGGTAATGTTATGTTGCAATGTGTAAACTAAAGTGTACACTATAGTGTACATGTAGCATGGTTCTTACCAATTGAACTGTGCTATCTATACACTGATTTTTGACATGTTATTTGACACTTGCATTGTTGTCAAGTGTCAATTTGATGAGAAAACAATTTGAAATTTAAACTAACTAATAGGGTAGAGTCATGTGGCAAAGTGTAAACTAAAGTGTACACCATAGTGTACATGTAGCAAGGTTCTTACCAATTGAACATTACAATTTATACACTAATTTTTGACACGTTGTTTGACACTTGCATGGTTGTGAAATGTAAATCGGATGGGAAAACTGTTTGAAATTTAAACTTTCCAATGGGGTAATGTCACGTGGCAAAGTGTAAACTTAGGTGTGTACACCATAGTGTAAATGTGGCAAGGTTCTCACCGATCGAACTTCACTATTTGTACACTGATTTTGGACACGTTGTTTGATACTTGAATTGTTGCCAAGTGTCAATTGGACAGGAAAACTGTTTGAAATTTAAATTGTCCAACAGGGCAATGCCATGTGGCAAAGTGTAAACTGTAGTATGTACACCATAGTGTACATGTAGTAAGATTCTTACCGATTGAACTTTGCTATTTGTACACTGATTTTTGTCACGTTGTTTGACACTGGCATTGTTGTCAAGTGTCAATTGGGTAGGAAAACTCTGAAATTTAAATTTTCCATAGGGTAATGTCACGTGGCAAAGTGTAAACTAATGTCTACACCATAGTGTACATGTGGCAAAGTTCTTACTGATTGAACTCTGCTATTTATACACTGATTCTTGTCACGTTGATTGATCCTTACATTGTTGTCAAGTATCAATTGGATGGGAAAATTGCTTGAAATTTAAATTGTCCAACGAGCTAATATCACGCGGCAAAGTGTAAACTAAAGTGTGTACACCATCGTGTACATGTAGCAAGGTTCTCACCGATTGAACTTTGCTATTTTTACACCAATTTTTGACACATTGTTTGACACATGCATTGTTGTTAAGTGTCAATTGGATAGGAAAACTATTTGAAATTTAAACTGTCCAACAGGGCAATGTCACGTGGTAAAAGTGTAAACTAAAGTCTACACCATAGTGTACATGTAGCAAGGTCCTTACCCTTTGAACTTTGCTATTTGTATACATGTTTTTGACACGTTGTTTGAAACCTGCATTGTTGTCAAGTATCAATTAGATGGGAAAACTATTTGAAATTTAAACTAACCAACAGTGTAATGTCATGCGGCAAAGTGTAAACTAAAGTGTGTACATCAAAGTGTACATGCGGCAAGGTTCTTACTGATTAAACTTTGTTATTTGTGCACTGATATTTGACGTGTTGTTTGACAATTGCATTGTTGTTAAGTTTCAATTGGATGGGAAAACTGTTTGAAATTTAAGTTGTCTTACGGGGTAATGTCACGTGGCAAAGTGTAAACTAAAGTATACACCATAGTGTACATGTCGCAAGGTCCTTACCGATTGAACTTTGTTATTTGTACACTAATTTTTAACATGCTGTTTGACACATGCATTGTTGTCAAGTGTCAATTGGATGGATAAATTGTTTGAATTTAAACTATCCAACAGGGTAATGTTGCGTGGCAATGTGTAAACTAATGTGTACACCATAGTGTACATGTAGCATGGTTCTTATCGATTGAACTATGCTATTTGTACACTGATTTTTAACATGTTATTTGACACTTGCATTGTTGTCAAGTGTCAATTAGATGAGAAAATAGTTTGAAACTGACTAACAGGATAGTGTCACGTGGCAGAGTGTAAACTAAAGTGTACACCATAGTGTACATGTAGCAAGGTTCTTACCGATTGAACTTTGCAATTTATACACTGATTTTTGACACTTTGTTTGACACTTTAATTTACACTTTGCCACGCGACATTACCCTGTTGGATGGTTTATGTTTAAAATAGTTTTCCCAACGAGTTGACACTTCATAACAATGTAGGTATCAAACAATGTGTAAAAAATTAATTTACATATAGCAAAGTTCAGTCTGTAAGGACCTTGCTACATATACACTATGGTGTACACTTTAGTTTACACTTTGCCACATGACATTTAAACTGTCCAATAGGGTAACGTCACATGGCAAAGTGTAAACCAAAGTATATACACCATAGTGTACATGTAGCAAGGTTCTTACCGATTGAACTTTGTTATTTGTACCCTGTTTTTTGACACGTTGTTTGACACTTGCACTACTCTCACAGGGTAATATCACGTTGTGACGCCCCGAACTTAAGCTTCGAGGGTCACGTACTAAACATAATAACTTTTGCTCTTGATACATGTAAATACTCTTAAATAGAAGTATTACACTTTAGAAATTTATTTTTCAATTTGATAAAACAATTCTTATAAAATTTGATGGCTGGTAAAAGTGCATGCCAATCATGAAATTATACATTACATATACGGCCTCGGCACTATCAAGGTTAGTTGGGGCAGCAAGTTTGACAATTTTTATAAAATTCATCCCAACTCCGTTTTACATGAAATCTGTGGCATTAGAAAGATAATTTAATTTAATTTTCTAGGTTAAAATATGAAAATTTTCCAAGATCATATGATATAGACGTTTTACTGAAAACAGTGAAGTATTACACAGGAAATCCAGATTGACCCCTTGACGTTAAAACCTTGATAACTCAGGCCATAGATATCCAAATTGAGTGATTCCTTAGGCCATATTTAGAAAACTCAAAGTTGAAAACGGAAATATTTTTAGAATCTCAAATGGACGTTTATAGAGTTAGAAACATCATTTTGAAATTGACTCCAGAAACTGTCCCGTTTCTGCCTTTTGTCTATTGTAAGGAAAATAAACTACAAAAATGTCTCTTATCATAACATGAAAGATATAATTACAAAATTTACTATTAATACCATATTTCATAATGTCATGTACATATTTTTACATAATACCATAAGAAAATAGATGGAAAAACTGTCATCAAATAAAACATACAAAGGAAAGCTTTCGATACAAAACATCCTTGTCCTTAAGCCAACTAACTTCCATCAATCCAAACGATCATGGATCTGAAAATTTTGCATAACATACTATGAGTATAAGAAATACTCAGTAAGATACCATGCTTGGATTTTTATCATGATAATACTACACAAAAGAATGCAATCAAACACATACTTGCACATTCCGGCTTGCCGGTGCCCTTCGGACTTGTCCTAAGGCATAAATAGATATCTAACTTTGTGGACTTGTCCACCATAATCATATTATGGTTT
>NW_019261648.1:6011-6448 GCF_002742605.1 Olea europaea var. sylvestris | reverse complement strand
TACACATGTTTAGTCTATTATCTAAGTGTATGGTGATGATGGATGACAAGTGGGTTGATTATAGGGTAATAAGTGGCCTCAAAATCTAGATTTGCAAAGGAAGCCTCTTATCTTTTCAACTAGTATAATCTAAACCCTCTAACTTTCATTATTAGCAAAGCATATCCCAAATTTAAACTTGTGTCCAACTTACATATTCAAAAATTGTAGATTGTAACATAATTTAATCATTTGGTCAATTGAAGTCCTAACAAGATAGTCCACTTCATTCAAGTCCAAACTTGCCTTAAGTTTCGACTAACTAATAATCACAACATTTAGCACTTCATGCTTGCATTCATTAACTACCTCGAGCATTAACCACTACAAAGGTGGTGTCCCCTTTTACCTTATGGCCAAAAATAGTATTGAAAGTTAAATCGCTATCCTAAGGAAAT
>NW_019261648.1:0-1397 GCF_002742605.1 Olea europaea var. sylvestris | reverse complement strand
ACTACAAAGGTGGTGTCCCCTTTTACCTTATGGCCAAAAATAGTATTGAAAGTTAAATCGCTATCCTAAGGAAATTTAAACGAACATAAAATTTCGAAGTATTACACACGTGGCAAAGTGTAAACTAAAGTGTACATGTAGCAAGGTTCAAACCGATTGAACTATGCTATTTGTATACTGATTTTTGACACGTTGTTTGACACTCGTATTGTTGTCAAGTGTCAATTCGATGGGAAATTTTTTTGAAATTTATACTGTCCAATAGGGTAATGTTACTTGGTAAAGTGTAAACTAAAGTGTGTACACCATAGTACAGATGTAGAATGGTTCTTACCGATTGAACTTTGCTATTTGTACACTGATTTTTGACACATTGTTTGACACTCGTATTGTTGTCAAGTGTCAATTGGATGGTAAAACTGTTTGAAATTTATAATGTCCAATAAGGTAATGTCACGTTGCAAAGTGTAAACAAAAGTGCATACACCTTAGTGTACATGTAGCGAGGTTCTTACCGATAGAACTTTGTTATTTGTAAACTGATTTTTGACACGTTGTTTGACACCCGCATTGTTGTCAAGTATCAATTGGATGGGAAACTATTTGAAATCTAAGCTGTCCAATAGTGTAATGTCACGTGGCAAAGTGTAAATTGAAATGTACACCATAATGTACATGTAGCAAGGTCCTTACCCATAGAACTTTGTTATTTGTACACTGATTTTTAACACATTGTTTGACAATTGCATTATTGCCAAGTGTCAATTTGATGGCAAACCTGTTTGAAATTTAAGCTATCCAACAAGGAAATGTCACGTGAGAAAGCGTAAACTAAAGTGTACACCATAGTGTACATGTAGTAAAGTTCTTATCGATTGAACCTTGCTATTTGTACATTGATTTTTGACACATTGTTTGACACTTGCATTATTGTCAAAAGTCAATTGGATGGGAAAAATGTTTGAAATTTAAACTGTCCAACAGAGTAATATCACGAGGTAAAGTGTAAACTAAAGTGTACACCATAGTGTACATGTAGCTAGGTTCTTATCGATTGAACGTTGCTTTTTATACACTGATTTTTGACACATTTTTTGACACTTGCATTGTTGTCAAGTGCTAATTGGATGGGAAAGCTGTTTAAAATTTAAACTGTCCAATCGGGTAATGAGGCGGGGCAAAGTGTAAACTAAAGTGTACACTATAGTGAACAAGTCGCAAGGTTCTTACCGATTGAATTTTGCTATTTGTACACTAATTTTTGATACATTACTTGACACTTGCATCGTTGTCAAGTGTTAATTGGATGGGAAAACTGTTTGAAATTTAAGTTGTCCAACAGGGTAATGTCACGTGGCAAAGTGTAAACTAAAGTGTACATGTAGCACAGTTCATAC
>NW_019261647.1:0-1017 GCF_002742605.1 Olea europaea var. sylvestris | reverse complement strand
AACAGAGTGGAGGAGAATTATCCCGGGGTAAATATTGTATGATTTTAATAAAGCACCGTACGCTAACTCGTCTACGCTTATTTTAACATTTCCCTCTTTTTTACAGAGTTAGCCGCACGATAGGACAAAGGACGGTCTCGAACCCTTACAAGTGGTTCCACGATATCACCACTGTGGGAGCTTGGCTCCCTGATTATGTAAGTGAACTATTCATTTCGTGTTTTTTATGTATATGTGACCTTGTGTTTATTAAATGAATAACTCATACTTTTTTGGTGTTTCCTGCTGCAGCACATCGACCTGGCCATGGACTTGCTGCGAGATCGAGCTCAAAGACATCCAAAATCATTTGATATCCATGGTCGAGTCATATTAAACACCGAGTTCCTGGGTGCCGTTACCATAGAGTATCAGTCGCTCGCACATATGGGTAACGAGTACACGGTGCCAGAATATATGCTCGAGTGAGTGATCGGACTGTCACCGAGTGTCGGGGGAAAATCATGGGAGGGTTGTACACATATGTACATTCCTGCGTTCATCAATAAACACTATGTTACGTTGGAGATCGTTTTTGCTGACTTGACTAAGTATGTGTACGACCCAGATCATTCATGTTTGACACAAGGCCAGTTGGAGCAAAACCTGGACTGTGGCTGTAATTGTTCCTATGATGGCCAGACGAGCGAGGATAAATGTACAGGACAGATTGCGGATCGTTCGGAACACGACGACAGCACGACAGTCCATAAGGTAAGTGTTTGAACGTTATTGTTTTCATTTTTTATATTTAGTTTTTATTTACACAGTACTAAACTGATTCATTCTTGTTCAATTGCAGCGGCGACTGCGGCATATTTGCCATTAAGTACGTTGAATTTTTAAGTGTAGGATATAAGGTTGACGAAATCAACCAGTCGTGGATACAAAACTAGAGAAAGAAGCTAGCATGTGATTTGTTCGAATTTAATGCTGACCCATAAATTTCATTTATATATATGTAACATTTCAATTGTA
>NW_019261646.1:0-1017 GCF_002742605.1 Olea europaea var. sylvestris | reverse complement strand
TTGTTATATAATACTTTAATTTTCACTTTAATATTTTATTATCTGTAAATCATAGTATGGATCGCCTTGCAAGCACTTTCCTTCCACATAATGTTCTCATGTCACACTATTTTAATGCTTTTGAAACATTGAAAATGTGTTTCGAGAAGAAATTGGTAATACTATTTATATAATTTAACTGTAGTGTGATTTTTTTAAGGTAAACTACTTTCACTTGTTAACTCATATTGCTGCTGGTGAAATAAAAACAAGAATATAATTTCAAACGTGAATAAATTAGCATAAGGCACAACTAACATCGCAAAATAGATGTATAGGAGCACATATAGTGGCTACATTTGGACCTAAACTAAAATCAGTTCGGAGACATTGTACAAATCTTTTTCGAATCTTGCACAAAAAAATCGACGGCATTTTTTTAATATATATATGGGCAGGCATCGACATTCATGCACAACGAACTTGTATTCTTGGCCTCTATGATAGGACAAGGCATTCTCAAGGGTTAAGAGTTGCTAAAGAAATGAACTAAATGGATTGTAGGAAATAGAAAAACAAGAAAGTTGGTGTAAGATCTATGGATAGGGGACCAATTGTTGTTAGCCTGCGCTTTGAGCACTATGCTAGCTGAGGAAATAGACTCTGAAATTTGGGTCGTTATGAATATACATTGCACGTCTTAAACCTGGAAACCCAAAGTCTTAGCTAGGATAAATCCCTCGCCCATGTCCATGGCTTGCTTTTTCCATCGATGGTCTCTCAATTCTTTGATGAGATCGTATAGCTAGGGCATGTCCCAAATGGTTCCAAATCATTACCCTCAGATTGAAGTCACCACCTTCTACCAGTCCTATCACATCTGTGTTCAACTGGACACAACCCAAATACAGAAGTTGTTGTAATGTGATCCAAATTCTAGTGGGTATTGGATTTTTGGTTGAAGTGGTTTTGAAGAGATCAAAATTATGGACTACATTTTAGCAAAGAGTTTTTTGGAAGTAAAAAATAAAATTTTCG
>NW_019261645.1:0-1017 GCF_002742605.1 Olea europaea var. sylvestris | reverse complement strand
GATTTCAGTTAATGGTATTGTGATTGTGCTAATGTCTCTCACAAACCGCCTATAAAAGTTAGCCAGATCATGGAAGCTCCTAACCTCAGTTATATTTTTAGGTGTTGGCCATTCTTTAATAGCTTTAATCTTTTCCTTATCCACTTCAACCCCATTAGCACTAACAACAAATCCTAAGAAAACAACTCTATTCATGCAAAATGTGCACTTTTTAAAATTAACATACAATTGTTCCTTTCTTAACACAACAAGCACGCACTTTAAATGTTCTAAATGCTCACCTAGGTCTTTGCCATAGATTAAAATATCATCAAAATAAACTACAACAAATTTTCCTATGAAAGCACATAAAACAAGATTCATTAAACGCATAAATGTGCTCGATGCATTTGTGAGACCAAACGGCATAACCAACCACTCATATAACCCATATTTAGTTTTAAATGCCATTTTCCATTCATCACCCTCCCGCATGCGAATTTGATGGTACCCGCTCTTAAGATCAATTTTACTAAAAACACAAGTATCATGCAATTCATCAAGCATATCATCTAGCCTAGGAATAGGGTGACGATACTTTACCGTAATGTTGTTGATAGCTTTGCAGTCCACTCACATTCGCCAAGTCCCATCCTTCTTTGGCACCAATAGAATAGGCACAGGACACGGGCTCATGCTCTCCTTCACGTAACCTTTGCTCGTCAACTCCTCCACTTGTCTCTGAAACTCCTTTGTCTCCTCGGGATTGCTTCAGTAAGCTGGTTGGTTTGGAATGACAGCCCTGGGTATGAAGTCAATTTGGTGCTCGATCCTTCGAATTGGTGGCAATCTATCTTCAAAATCCTGTAACAAAAACTTAATCACGCTAGGGAGGGAGGTGTTAGACTCCTCAAGGGAGAGGAAAGACTCCTTGTAAACTAACAACAACACTTGTCTCTTATCACTCAAAGCTTTTTTTAATTCACTCCCTCTAACAAAGAAGTTCACTTTTAGCTTTTCTCTCCGTTCAGCTGACTC
>NW_019261644.1:0-1017 GCF_002742605.1 Olea europaea var. sylvestris | reverse complement strand
TCAACCTGTCAAATTTTAGCCCATTCCGACACAGTCGCGAAAAATGACGAAATTGCCCCCGGCGCGGTTTTTGTTTCCGATCAGCCTGTCAAATTTTAGCCCATTCCGACACAGTCGCGAAAAATGAAGAAATTGCCCCTGGCGCGGATTTTCTTTTCGAGCAACCAGTCAAATTTCAGCCCATTCCGACACAGTGGCAAAAAATGATGAAATTGCCCCCGGCGCAATTTTTGTTTCCGATCAACCAGTCAAATTTTAGACCATTCCGACACAATCTCGAAAAACGACGAAATAGCCCCCGGCGCGATTTTTATTTCCGATCAACCTGCCAAATTTCAGCCCATTCCGACACAGTCGCGAAAAATGACGAAATTGCCCCCGGCGCGGTTTTTGTTTCCGATCGACCTGTCAAATTTTAGCCCATTCCGACACAGTCGCGAAAAATGACGAAATTGCCCCCGGCGCGGTTTTTGTTTCCGATCGACCTGTCAAATTTTAGCCCATTCCGACACAGTCGCGAAAAATGACGAAATTGCCCCCGGCGCGGTTTTTGTTTCCGATCGACCTGTCAAATTTTAGCCCATTCCGACACAGTCGCGAAAAATGACGAAATTGCCCCCGGCGCGGTTTTTGTTTCCGATCGACCTGTCAAATTTTAGCCCATTCCGACACAGTCGCGAAAAATGACGAAATTGCCCCCGGCGCGGTTTTTGTTTCCGATCGACCTGTCAAATTTTAGCCCATTCCGACACAGTCGCGAAAAATGACGAAATTGCCCCCGGCGCAGTTTTTGTTTCTGATCAACCAGTCAAATTTTAGCTCATTCCGACAAAGTCGCGATAAATGACGAATTTGCCCCCGGCTCGATTTCTTTTTCTGATCAACCAGTCAAATTTTAGACCATTCCGGCACAGTCGCGAAAAATGACGAAGTCGTCCCCGGCGCGGTTTTTGTTTCCGATCAACCTGTCAAATTTGAGCCCATTCCGACACAGTTGCGAAAAATGACGAAATTGCC
>NW_019261643.1:0-1017 GCF_002742605.1 Olea europaea var. sylvestris | reverse complement strand
CTTCGTTTGATATCCCGTAATGAGCCTGAAAATGAACACAAATACATAAGTTAAAAAAATAAACATATTTAGCAAACCTCCGTACACGGAGGTTTCTGTGTGCGGGGAGTCCCCGTACCAATATGCATTTTTTTTTACTTTTATTTGTTGTACATTTTTTATTAATATTTAATTTAAAAAAATTAAATGTATCTAAATATTTACTTAAAAATGTTGAAGTTAATATTTTTTACCTATAAGTAACTTTTACAATTATACTTTTTTTATTACTTTTAAATAACTTGAAGTGATTTTTTTACTTATAAGTAACTTTTTACATTCTAGATAGTTTAATTTTTTTATTAATCTATCTATCTAATCTAACTTCTCTTAAAAGAGAGGGTTTGGGAATTACTATTCATTTTTCATTTTGGTCCCATTACTTTTCACACTTTTCTTGTTGAAAAGCTGGTTTTTCTACAGTGGTGGCCAAATGAAACACCCGCTCTTTCCGTGTATCACTCCTCTTGTTTACTATTGTCCATCATTTCCTTGACCCCAGTTTTGTTTGTTCTCTCAAATCTACACAAAATTTCCCAAAAATTTCCCCAAAATACCTGCAAAATTTATATCCTCAGAAGACCTGCAAAGGGAAGAAATACAACCGAAGTTGGAACAAATGCTATTTATAAGGCGTAATCTCATATGTAACTATCTTTATCTTTGTTATCAGAATTTTGATTACAAGAATTTTTACCATGTGGACTGTGGGATGTTGAAGCAGAAGCTTCGGAGTTTGGGTCCATTAGAGTGGATGAAACTACCGAATCTTTGAATCGAGTCATAGCACGAGGACGAGTGGATATCGATGAGTTAGTGGAGGAAGAGACGATGTCGGCATTAGAAGCAACAAGACCTGCACGCTTAGTGTCACGAGTGGTCAGACTAGATGAAGAAGAAGAAGGCTCTACTGATGTGTTTGTGTCTGTCCACTTCCGACTTTGAGTTTCATGGTAAGGACTCATTCTTCTTCTTCTT
>NW_019261642.1:0-1017 GCF_002742605.1 Olea europaea var. sylvestris | reverse complement strand
ACGCGATTTTTGTTTCCGATCAACCTGTCAAATTTCAGCCGATTCCGACACAGTCGCGAAAAATGACGAAATTATTCTCGGAGAGGATTTTCTTTCCGATCAACCAGTCAAATTTTAGGCCATTCCGACATCGTCGCGAGAAATGACGAAATTGCCCCCGGCACGATTTTTGTTTCCGATCAACCTTTCAAATTTTAGCGAATTCCGACACAGTTGCGAAAAATGACGAAATTCACCCGGCACTAGTTTTGTTCTTGATCAACCTGTTAAATTTGAGCCCATTCCGACACAGTAGCGAAAAATGAAAAAATTCACCCGGAGCGGTTTCTATTCTCGATCAACCTGTTAAATTTGAGCCCATTCCGACACAGTAGCGAAAAATGATGAAATTGTCCCCGGCGCGATTTTTGTTTCCAATCAACATGTCAAATTTTAGCAAATTCCGACATAAGCGCGAAAAATGACGAAATTGCCCCCGGCGCGGTTTTTGTTTCCGATCAACCAATCAAATTTTAGTCCATTCCGACACAGTTGAGAAAAATGACGAAATTGCCCCCAGTGCGATTTTTATTTTTGATCAACCTGCCAAATTTCGGCCCATTCCGACACAGTCACCAAAAATGATGAAATTGCCCCCATTGTGGTTTTTGTTTCCGATCAACCTGTTAAATTTGAGCCCATTCCGACACAGTCGCGAAAAATGACGAAATTGCCCCCGGCGTGATTTTTGTTTCCGATCAACCCATCAAATTTAAGCCCATTCCGACACAGTCGCAAAAAATGACGAAATTGCCCCCGGTGCGATTTTTGTTTTCGATCAACCTGTCAAATTTTAGCCAATTCTGACACAGTCGCGAAAAATGACGAAATTGCCCCCGTCGCGATTTTTGTTCCCGATCAACCTGTCAAATTTGAGCACATTCCGACACAGTCACGAAAAATGACGAAAGTGCCCCTGGCGCGATTTTTGTTTCCGATCAACCCGTTAAATTTGAGCCCATTCCGACACAGTCGCAA
>NW_019261641.1:0-1017 GCF_002742605.1 Olea europaea var. sylvestris | reverse complement strand
GAATGGGCCAAAATTTGGCAGGTCGATCGGAAACAAAAACCACGCCAGGTGCAATTTCGTCATTTTTCACGACGATGTCGGAATGGGCTGAAATTTGGCTGGTTGATGGGAAACAAAAATCGCGCCGGGGACAATTTCGTAATTTTTCGCGACAGTGTCGGAATGGGCAGAGATTTCACTGGTTGACTGGAAGCAAAAATTACGCCGGGGGCAATTTCGTCGTTTTTCGTGACGGTGTCGGAATGGGCTAAAATTTGGCAGGTTGATCGGAAACAAAAACTGCGCCAGGGGCAATTTCGTCATTTTTCGCGACGGTATCGGAATGGGCCAAAATTTGACAGATTGATCTGAAACAAAAATCGCGTCTGGGGCAATTTCGTCATTTTTCGCGACGGTTTCGGAAATGGGCTAAAATTTGACAGATTGATCGGAAACAAAAATCACGCCGGGGGCAATTTCGTCATTTTTCGCGACGGTGTCGGAATGGGCTACTATTTGACAGGTTGATCGGAAACAAAAATCGCGTCGGGGCCAATTTCATCATTTTTCGCGACGGTGTCAGAATGGGCTAAAATTTGACGGGTAGATTGGAAACAAAAATCGCGCAGGCGACAATTACGTCATTTTTCGCGACGGTGTCGAAACGGGCTAAAATTCTGCAGGTTGATGGGAAACAAACATTGCGCCGAGGGAAATTTCTTCATTTTTTGCGACGGTGTCGGAATGGCCAGAAATTTGACAGGTTGATCGGAAACAAAAATAGCGCCAGGGGCAATTTCGTCATTTTTCGCGACGGTGTCGGAATGGGCTAAAATTTGACAGGTTGATCGGAAACAAAAACCGCGCCAAGGGAAATTTCGTCATTTTTCGCGACGCTGTCGGAATGGGCTAAAATTCTACAGGTTGATGGGAATCATTTTTCGAGATTGTGTCAGAATGGGCTAAAATTTGGCAGGTTGATCGGAAACAAAAACCGCGCCGTGGGCAATTTCGTCATTTTTCGCGACGGTGTCGGAA
>NW_019261640.1:0-1018 GCF_002742605.1 Olea europaea var. sylvestris | reverse complement strand
AAAAAAAAAAAATACTTTCTCATCACAACCAAAGGAATTAGTTTTCCTTAAAAAGCAAGAAAACAAGATCACGCGAGGTGTTCCATGGAAATTTTGGCTATCAAACATGTCAAAATGGTGGAAAATGGAATTTGAATCTCATTTTCCGTGGAAAAATGTGATCTATCAAACATGCCCTAAGTATATATAAAATTTAGAGGAATTCGTTCGTAAATGTGAAAAGTATTTATAAGTTGTTAAAATTGACAATTATTTCGAGTGATTATCAATTTATATTTTATTGATATGCTTGTCTAGCTATTACAAAAATATAAATCCTACGAGAGAAAATACAATTTTATTTTGGTTGTAAACCAATGTACATCTATTGCAATGCAAACAGATACATTAATTTAACAAAAATTACCAAAGCTAATTTCATTACAGGTACTATACACACACTTGTACCGACCAACCTGAAACATTTCTTTGAATAAAGAATCAAAGTCATCATCAATGAATTACAACAAAAATGGAGCTAATGAGTACAAAACTTATGAATAGCTTGTTCAATTTACGAGAAGCATCACAGCGAATACTTCAGTTCAATCAATCTATGAGAGACATAAAAGAATGGAACATTAATAAAAAAAAACTCCAAACTCTTGAGTCAATCGAATAGAATTGCACATCTTCGAGAGCGCTACCTAAGTTTTTTTTTTTTTTTTTGTATTTTGAAACTGAGAGAAGAAATTGGGTTCCCAAAGAATTATAAACTTGAGAATACGAGACAAAATATTTGATACCATAAATATTTAAATTGTTCCATATGACCAAGTCACAAAGAAGAAACTCAGGAGGGTCGTTTTTATGTAAAAATGCATCTAATAAATCACATAGATCACTTAATAAAGATACTTAGGAAGTGTTTTATAGTCATTTTTATGTAAAAATGTATTTTAGAATAGTAAATTGATGTGAATGTGTGGTTGAAAAGAAGAGAGAGAAAAATACATTTTAAAAAAAATGGCTACTAAAC
>NW_019261639.1:0-1018 GCF_002742605.1 Olea europaea var. sylvestris | reverse complement strand
CTTCTCGCTGGTCCCTTGAACTTGAGTACTTCTTTATCTTTAGTTTCGTAGTAATAGGATTTTGGTGCTAAAAAGTATCCTTTCAGAACTCTGTCCTCTAGCTTAAACTTACCTAAAGCAGAAGAAGAAATCAGTTCTTCAGGTAGCGGCTGACCAAGCACAACTGAGTCTGTGTCCGTGTAGTAGCAGTCCTCTCTTGAGATATAAGGGTACATATAGATCCTAGCATAGGCAGTGATCGCAGCAGCTAGTTGGACAGCTGAGTTTTCCGGTGGCTTCCAATAATCAGGGCCCTTATCGGTATTGCTATGGAAGGAAATGATGTATTTGTTCTCATCAAGCAATTCACTGAATATAAGATCACAATGCCTGAGCATATTTTTGCTTTTCTTTTCATCGCAGATCTCTGTTATAGTGCTTTTAGGGTTAATGCCAAATCTACCGTATAGCGAATTCATTAGGGTCTTGTACACATAGGCCATTGCCTCATTCTTTTCTTTCTTTGCCTCTAACCTGCTCTCAAAGAGTGAGCTAACAAAGTCCTTGAATGGGCTTTCCTTCCTCTCAAAAAGGTAGCCTGAGATTGGGATCACAGTGTAGCCAATGTCTCTTGCATACTTTAATTCCTCGCTAAAGTACACTCCAAAAAATTCCCCGGTTGGAAAGATGAGAGTGTTTTCCTTGTTTCGATAGGGTAGAAAGGGCTTCTTGATAGTCTTCGGACATTCCACATAAGCCTCAATAAAGCCAAACATGCTATCTAAGTCCATGCCATCCAGATTTCCTTGCCAGACTGGCGCACCACCAGGCATAGGAAATTCCTTCATTACAAAGGGATAGAGAGAGTTCACATCGTAGTAGTATAGGTCCTCGCCATATGGCTTGTATGTATCTGTATGACCACCGTAGTATGCACGCCTTATGAAGGTGTCTTCATTCTTGTTTGGGATGTGGATTGGCCAATTAGAAGCATCGTAGTATTTCAAACGAAAGATGGTTAGAGCCAGTGAGGGAAGGG
>NW_019261638.1:0-1018 GCF_002742605.1 Olea europaea var. sylvestris | reverse complement strand
CGTCGCGAAAAATGACGAAATTGCCCCTGGCGCGATTTTTGTTTCTGACAAACCTGCTAAATTTTAGTCCATTCTGGCACCGTCGCGAAAAATGACGAAATAGCGCCTGGCGCGATTTTTGTTTCCAATCAACCGTTCAAATTTTAGCCCCGTCCGACACCGTCGTGAAAAATAACGACATTGCTCTAGGCGCTATTTTTGTTTCCGATCAACCTGTCAAATTTTAGCCCACTCCGACACCGTCGCGAAAAATGAAGAATTTGGCCCCGGCGCGATTTTTGTTTCCGATAAACCGGTCAAATTTTAGCCCATTTCGACACCGTCGCCAAGAAAGACGAAATTGCCCCCGGCGCGATTTTTGTTTCCGATCAACCAGTCAAATTTGAGCCCATTCCAACACCTCCGCGAAAAATGAAAAAATTGACCCTGGCGCGATTTTTTTTCCGATCAACCTGTCAAATTTTAGCCCATTCGGACACCGTCGCGAAAAATGACTAAATTGCTCCTGCCGCGATTTTCGTTTCTGATCAACCTGTCAAATTTTAGCCCATTCCGACACCGTCGCGAAAAATGACGAAATTGCCTCCGGCGCGATTTTTGTTTCCGATCAACTTGTCAAATTTTAGCCCATTCCGACACCGTCGCGAATAATAACGAAATTGCCCCCGACGCGATTTTTGTTTCCGATAAACCGTTCAAATTTTAGCCCATTTCGACACCGTCGCGAAGAATGACGAAATTCCCCCCGGGGCGATTTTTGTTTCCGATCGACCAGTCAAATTTGAGCCCATTCCGGCACCATCGCAATAAATGACGAAATAGCCCCTGGCGCGATTTTTGTTTCTGATCAACCTGTCAAATTTTAGCCCACTCCGATAAAGTCGCGAAAAATAACGAAACTGCCCCCGGCACGATTTTTGTTTCCGATCAACCTATCAAACTTGAGCCCATTCCGACACCGTCGCGAAAAATGACGAAATTGCGTCCGGCGCGATTTTTGTTTACGATCAACCTGTTA
>NW_019261637.1:47440-48343 GCF_002742605.1 Olea europaea var. sylvestris | reverse complement strand
ATAAACACATACATACATATACGCATATGAATAATGCGACTTGTATATAAGGGATTATATAATGGTATAATGTAGATGAGATGTCAGAGAGAGAATGAGAAAGAATTTTTTTAAAATTTGGTTGAAGAAATTTTGACTCAATTGTATCTCACCATGTTATGTGTATGTAAATTATTATGTAATTATTATGTATATGTAACACAAATCGATACACATACACATATATATTATGTACATGTTTGGGTCTCATTATCTGAAAACTTTTTTTATTTTTGTAAAAAATTTCATTTTCAATCACATATTTTTCTAAATAAAATAATTTACACATAAATCCAAAATTTCCAAACTTTTTAACTCACATTCTTCAAAAATTTATTATTACAAAATCTGTTTTTTTTTTAAAAAAAATGGGGCTCAAACGAGGATTATAAATTCATTGCATTCATGAAGTGAAAGTGGGGTTTAACTTGCAGTGGTGAAAAGAGTAATGGGTCCTTTGTCTCATAATATTCCATCAATTAGACTTTGAGGGAAGTTTTTATTATCATAAAATGATCGATTGCAAATTTGAACTTAAAGAGAAAGGGACCTCTTGGGATTATTTATATGTCGAATTAGTCCACTTTGGAGAGTGAAAAGGGGGTTTAACTTTAGCAAATCTTTACAAAATGGGGTCTGATAATAATATTTGTCTATTATTGGCTTGAGGAAACAACTTTCCCCTACAAAGGAGCAAAAGCTTCTTGTTTGATTAAGCTAACGAAAAGTTCTTGTTGCCTTCACACGTAAGGTGCGATTCTTATTGCTTTATTCCTTGGGAGGGATTAATTTTTTCATCACATATTTGTCGACAATTAGAAATTATAATTCTACATCTTCGAAAACAATTAAATCACAAAAAAA
>NW_019261637.1:27482-37720 GCF_002742605.1 Olea europaea var. sylvestris | reverse complement strand
TATTATATTTTGTCCCTTCTCACGTCACTCAATTCTGCCTTTCTTCAATAAAGACAAATTAACAGCTCAACCACTCCTATCCCCATTTTTTTATTTTTTAGTTTTTCCTTTTCTTATTTTCATCTTCTAGATCCTGGGCATTTTTCACGCGAGAGTGAGTCCTTATCGATAAGTTTTTATACAAAATTTGACTTCGAGTTAAGGAAATCTACAATATATGATCTTGGACAACCTAGTCTTAAAGCACGAAGAGTTTTCGAATTCAGATTTTAACACCATCTATTTGTAATATTTTTTTGCGCTATAAATTTGCAATGGATAATAAATCTAGAATATACATAAGTAGGAGTGTTTAATAGGTGCAAGTAGAGCCGTTCGATTCGCCTATGAGGAAAGCTGATCGAAAGCCGACTAGTTCAATAAAAGTGCTGCTCGTCATTTTTTTTGTTCTTGCTGAATTGCATATTTCTCTCTATTTGATGAGTTGATGAATGGCTTGCATAGACAAATCGATGTCGATAAGTGGACGAGTGACTCTTCTACTTAACATCCCTATGCATAAGAGTGTGTGTAGGTGAGCCCCTCATGGGGTGGCCGAATTGGTGAGTGCGGAAACCTTTGGTCACGAGTTCGATTTCTCATACCAACACTTTCTCGGTTGAGCCTGTCGCACAGGACTTGCCTAGTGCGATTTACCTGGTTGGTGTGGTTTGCAGGCTATTACGTCAGCCTGATGATTTACCCAGTGCGCACCCAAAGGATAGTAGCGGCTGCGGTTTGCCGTCACAAAAAGGCAAGATGGAGTTTGGGTCATCAAAATGTGCTTAGACTTTTGCATGCTTTATAAGGTCCGTTGATTCCATTTATTGATTTATGACCTAGTCGGCATTGACCAAGTAAAACTATTCAAAATATTTAAATAAATGTATGGGTGAGTTACTTTTCTAATAAATAAGTTACATTCAATATAATAAGTAGTTTAAAATTACTTTTGTCCCAACAAATAGATCGTATAAAAAAATTAATAATTAGATTCTAAGAGATATTACTCGATAATAGTATTTTAAAAGATGAACGTTGATAACATTTATAAGTTTTTCATTCAAAAGAATGTTTTGACATTATCTTTCTTTCCCGACAACTAACATCTTACTTCGTGTTACATTATCCATTCATATCAAGAAATATAGTTTATATAACATTATTTTGAATAAAAAACTAAAATATAGCATCTGCCTTAAAAACACTATTGTTATTTACATAGTTATACACTGAATTTCTTATAGATGTATTTTATGTATCAAACACAATCTAAGCCTATGTTTAATACTTTCCAAACATGCACTAAAAGAAAAATAATACTATTCATCATTTGTGCTTATGGACAAGAACTATTTTGACATTTAGGGCAAGTTTCACAAGGCTTCTGCTTTTGTTTCTATTTCTTGTAAAATAATTTTTCTTTTTAAAAAAAATACTTTAATTAGTGTTTAAAAACTAATTTTTAAAAGAGTTCCCTCTTTCGGAAGAGTTATTAGAGGAGATCATATTAAACCAACTTCCTTTAAAAGTTTTTCTAATTAGAAGAAATACTATTTATAAAATTAATCAAATGATTAAAAATAATTTTTTAATCTCAAAAACTCATTTTAACTACTCAAAAATTATGTGGAAGGAACCTAATGACTGCTATAAAGAGCATTACTCCTAAAAGTATACTCAAAAGTCATTGCAATAGTGGTATAAAAAATCATTAATCTGTCTACAAGTAGATGTCAAGATTGGTGTAGCTGTAAAGTAATAGTCCAAGTTAAAGGGTTCTTTAACCAATTTGATTCTGTCCACAGAATTCTCCCATCATTTTTTTTTTCTCACGCACAAATTATCTAAGAAAGTGCTCATCTTGTTCACCTGCTTTCGGAAAGAACTAGTTTGTCTTATAAGGACTATTGAATCTTCCAACTTTTCTTTACCTTAGAAAAGTAGATGGTGGCATGTGACTTGTGAGTAAGTTATTTCTCATGTAAGAAAGATAAGAATAAGTATTTGTAAAGTAGAATAACTTTTCCTTTAAAAAAAGAAAGAAACAAAGAAAAAGAAATGAAACAAAGATTAAGAAATCAATTATGTCATCATTTTAGGACATTTAGTTGCAACTTCTTTTTGCTTTTCCCGATTAACGAATAGTTCATGAATATCAAACTTATAATTTTGATTTTGTCCTAATTTGTCTTATACATAGGGAACATTCATTAGAGTTTATTGTTATTATTATCAGGTAGAGACAAATGTTAGAGAAGAGTATGTGATTTAATTATTCGAAAAGTTTTAACTAATTCACCTTCTCTTGTTTAGTTATACTTGGGCTATCAATTGATATTAGAGCTCGGTGCTCATTTTTAAAGATTTCATAATCTTAAGTAATGGCTAACAACATTTTTCAAAACATTGAGGGGCATTATACAAATCGTCCTCTTTTTTGATGGCACACGTTATAATTATTGAAAAGTTAAGATGATGATTTATGTTCAATCTATATATTATAATGTTTGGAAAGTCATTGAATTTGGTCTCTATGTGCCTAAAAAGTTTATTAAAGTGGATGATAAACCGGATCAAATAATATCGAAACCTGGAGAAGTATATGATGAAGAAGATAAAAAATAAAAATAAATTATCATTGAATGCTAGAGCCAAAAACATACTTTATTCTGCCTTAGATAAGAATGAATTTAATCGCATTATTCCATGTGATTCCACTTTTGATATATGACATACTTTAGAAATCACACACTTAGGCACTAGTGAAGTAAAAGAAACCAAAATAAATATTTTGGTCAAGAAATTTGAAAATTTCTTGACCAAACAAATGAACCTATTATTAATATGATTACTCGTTTTACTAATATTGTTAATGGCTTCAAAGACTTTGATCGAAAATTTACTAACGGTGAATTTTTGAGTTCAATGCTTATGGCTTTTTCGGAGGATTGGGACTTGTTGAAAATGTTGATTGAAAACACCAAAGATATCAACACATATTCATTAGAAGAATTCCATGGCACATTGATGACTTATGAGCTAAATCGCACCGAGACAAATGAGAAAACAATGAAAAAACAAAGAAGAAGAAAAGCGCCAAATTGGTTAAAGTCAGTAATGGATGAAGACTTTTCAAGCAAAAATATGAATGATGAAGAAAACTTGATGACCTAACTCTTTTTGTCAAAAATTGAAGGAGTCTTCCGAAGAATTGGCGATTTCAAAAGAAGGAAGAAAATGGCAAAGAGAAAAGTTATAAAATTGTTTGCGATGATTATGACAAACCGGTCACAAGAAAATAGAGTGTCCAAACAAGAAAGACTTATGAAAAAAGAAGGCACTCCAAATAACATGAGATGAGAGTGATGATGAAGATTGTGATGAGAATGAAAGTCAAGAGGCCAACATGCGCTTCATGGTTATTGAAAATGAGGTAAATGAAATTTTTTTATATGGAGAGCTATCTACCTCTTATGATGAAATGCACTAAGAGTTTGAAAACCTTGCTATAAATCATTTTTGTTAAGGGATAAGAATCCCACATCGATTAAATACTGAAATATTGACAAACTTAAAAAGATATTGGACTACTCCTCTTAACAAGGTTGACCTTATTAAGATGGACTCCCAAGTCTTAACATGGTATTAGAGCCCATTAAACTCCAACGAGCGATTCGATCCGATTATAAGTCTCAATTAATAAGCAACGGATTACAAGATTGGTCTGCTCGAACGAGCCACCATCTTGTGGGGGCGTGTTAAGGGATAAGAATCCCACGTCGTTTAAATACTGAAATATTGACTAATTTAAAAAGCTTAGGCTGCTCCTCTTAACAAGGTTGACCTTATTAAGATGGACCCCAAATCTTAACAATTTTATCCTCGAAAAGAAAAATTCTTTATAGGAAAATGAGGTAAAGAGGTTTTTGGAAATTCAAAAATGATTTTGAAAAGAAAAAAGTCTATTACGATTTTTTAAGTAAAGAGAATTCCTCTTTCACAAGAAAAGATTTTATATTTGATTCAAATTATTTATAGATTTACTCAAGATAAGAAACATTTTGATCTATTACTTGGTGAATAAAAATATATTTTTGGCAAAGGAGAAATATGATATAAACTATTTGAACAATAAATTGAAACCAGTAGTACAAATTTTCATCTCATGCCTTCTAATATTGTACACTAGACATCTAGGTATTGCAATGTTAAGATAATATATATAATATATGTCCCCATTTGTTTTAGTTAAAAATCATATTTTTAATAGATTTTGATAAAAATTGATAAAATTTTGTAGATCCCACAAAATATATAATTAAAATAAATTTTAGAAAATGAAAATTAAATTGAAACTATATATAATCAACAACGGGGACAATTTAACATAAGGGTCCTTGCGAGTACCAATATTTTAATATTTCCAAAAGGTATAGAAAAATGGAAACAATAAACATAACAATGGATCCTGACTGTACCTAATTGAGTTGTCGACTGAGTTAACATACGTTAGTTAAGGTTTAGAATAAAGAGGACAATATATAACTAAAAAAGCAAACTAAGTAAAAGTCCCCACTAAACCTCAAATCTCCAAATATTTCTCAAGTGTTAATGATACTCTTTAGGATTTGAATATGGGAACGAAGGAGCATGTCTAGATGAAGTGGATCCATATCTTTTCTGCATGTACGTTATCTTGAATTACAAGGCTGGCATTAAATTAGCTTGATTTGTCAACTTCCTAGCTTTATTCAATCAAATTGTCGGCTTCTTCTGACTTTAGATCACTGAAGTCACTTAAATGTCCCTCGTTGATATCTTGATTAGAAACGAGACGCATTTGTTAATTTAACAGTAGATTTTTCAGTGTTTATTTGTGGAAGAATATATGAATATTTATAAAACGGTGTGACGTGTAACTTATTATCAGTTAAGACAGAGAGAGTTCATTAAACCCTAACATGCTGTAACATTGTTAGTTGGCTAAATTCTTAAATAATGTTTTGCTGGCAGTAAGATCATGAGCCAAAAGGGGAGAAGATGTGAAAAGATTGATTTTGCCAGCTAGTTGGGCACGAATGGTCTGTGGGTACCACTTGATATTCTCTTGTAAAGTTGGCTTCACGGGGTTAGTAAATAGGCCATAATTCTCTCTGTTATGTGTAGAGATGGCAAACAGGTTCAGGTTGAGCTGCTTCTCGACTTGGCTCGAACCGTGAAGCTCATAAGCCAAAATGATCAAATCGAACCTAGCTTGTGGACACAAGCCAAGCTTGAACCGGCCCATTACAACCCGTAATTATGTGATCTTCTCCAAAGATTGGGTTAGTGGCCTGACCAAACCTGGTGAAGGCCCAAGATCGGAACGTATACTCTTGTTTTTGAGGAACCAATAATTGTCAATGGATCAATATTCATGTCCAAGTCATTAAAATCTTTCTTTTAATAAGCCCACCCCAAAAGGGAGAAAAAACGGAAAAAGAAAAAAAAAAAATAATAAGAGAAAATTACGCCTAGACTTGTTTTTAAAACTTACATTTCATTAGTCAGATTTTAAATTTAATCTTTCATTGATCAGGTTATAATTATTTTTTTAACATTTATTAATAAATATACTAGTAATAACCACTCAATAATTAATATTACATATCATTTTATTTCATCTCCCTACTTGTACATTTTCTCTCTCTATTCACGCACACTCTCATAAATCAAATTTGACGGAGGCGGCAGTCGATGTCGTGGTGGTTGCTAGCGGGGTACTTTTAAGTTTGACCCAGTCAAAGGAGCTAAATTTCACTTTGACTTTCAAAATCATGAATATTATGACATTGGCTTCTTGTATGATAAAAGACAAAGATGCCCTTAAATGTTTTGTACAATTACAAAACAATATATTGTTGAAAGGACTATACTACCCTTTTAGTTAATAATTGAAAACCAAACATTTCCCCACTTATAAAAACTTCAAAACGAGCTTCCAACATAGAAAAAACTCTCATTTTTTCATCGGCTTGAACCTCAAAATCTAGAAGAACTTTGGAACGTTGAAGCTGGAAATTTTTTTCACATCAATTACTTCAAATCGGTAAGTACATTTACGCATGTTTAATTTCGTTTTAAATAAATTAGTATACGTTTAAATAGAAAAATTTTATGTCGACATAAATTTTTTTTAACAAAACCTATCAAAAAAATAAAAATAAAACAGATGTATAACTTACGTTTAAATTATGCATGTTTAATTTCATTTTTAGAACGGTATTCTCCTACGCCAAACTGGGTAAAGCTTAACAAACAGTCGGAAACAGTCCAATAGCTTGGCTGTTAAACAGCCGAACAGCCGGCTGTTCTGCTGTTAAATAGCCAATTGGCTGCACCTGATTTTTAACGCCTTTTTCTTTCTTATAATTAATATTTGAAGTTGATTAAAACCATTTCCTCATGCAGATATGATAATCCCCGTGTGTTATTTCGGTGATTTCGAAATGAATGAAAATAATCGGTGGGAATGGAGATGGACGAGTGACATACGTGATTGTATTGCAATTCCCGTAACAGAGAGTACACCATTCTTAGAAATGTACCACGATTTGCAAAATAAGCTGAATGTCGATCAATCTCAATACGATATGCAATTGAGATATCTATTCAACGGTTATGGGGATTCATCCATTCCGATGCCACCGGTATTCGTTACTAATGATGCTGAATTGAATCATCTATTAGAATTGAATAAAATGCATCGGACTTCGACTGTTCTTGGTGTGACTTAATTACGAAGGATGTTATCGAAGGTGAACGCGAAGATTCAGATAGGGCGGATAACAATGATCGAGGTTTTTGGGAGACAGTGGAGATAGTTCCTGCGGATGATGTGGGTATTCCTGAGATAGTTGCTTCTGATCATGATGTTGCTGTTACGCGCAGAATTCCGTCGACAGTTGAAGACAATGAGAACATAAACGAGTTTACAAATGAGAATTTGATTGCTTTATCCCGACAGAGACACGAGCCTGGTGGGAGCTCACAGGTTGGAACAAGTGAACCGTCCTCCAATTCTTCCCGTGTAGCTCCCGATGATGAGGATTTGCAGGTCGAGCAACTGTTTGAAACCAAGAAAGATTTGTAGGAAGCTGTGCACTGGCTGTCATTAAAATATAACTTTGAGTTCAAGGTAAAGAAATCAAACAAGTCATTGTTGACAGTTGCTTGCGTTGAAGACAGTTGCAATTGGCGCTTGAGAGCAACTAAGATGGACACGAATGAGTGCTTCGTAATTCGCAAGTATTTACGGGAACATACTTGCGAAGTGGGAATTCTTCGAAACGATCACCGGCAAGCTCGAGCATGGTTTATTGGTCGACAGATAATGCACAAGTATCAAGATCCACAGACGATCTACAGACCTTCGGACATTATTAATGATGTCCGTTGAGAGTACGGAGTGGTCATGAGCTATCAGAAAGCGTGGAAGGCCAAAGAATGTGCGTTGGAGGATTTAATGGGATCAGCTGAAGAGAGCTATGCTAAATTGGCTAGGTATTGCCATAACATGGGGACAACTAATCCTGGCACGGCATTTTTTATTGAGACGGGGGGCGATAATTGTTTTAAGTATTTCTTCATGGCTCTCGGACAATGTATTCGGGGTTTTCGAAATGCAACGCGACCCGTAATTCTAGTTGATGGTACGACTCTGAAAGCTAAATATCAAGGCAAATTAATTATTGCTACATGTCAATATGCCAACATCTAAATTTACCCTATTGCATTCGGCATAGTCGACAGCGAGAATGTTTTGTCCATGCGTTGGTTCTTTTCTAAACTGAGGGAAGTGATCGGGGAAGTCGAAGACCTTGCCTTTGTAACCGATCGTTGCCTTTGTAACCGATCGAGGACAGTCTATAATAAACGGTATCGCTGAAGTTTTTCCCGAGGCACATCACGGGTATTGCATGTACCATATACAAGGTAATTTGAAGATTAGATATCGGGGCACAGGCATCGTTTCATTGTTCAGGAGACCAGCCGAAGCTTACAGTGCTGAAGAGTGTAATAAGTTCATGCTCGAGATAGGAAGTAAATCATTACCGGCGTTGGAGTATCTGACGAAGATGGGGATCGAACATTGGGCGAGGTCATACTTTCCAGGACGTCGATACAACATGATGACGTCGAATAACGCGGAGTCTCTAAATGCATTGTTTAAGAAGGATCAAGAGTTACCAATTCTCGCAATGATTGAGAACATTCGTAACAAGCTACAACAGTGGTTTCATGACCGACGTGCAGCATCACAGAGTTGCACTAGCGTGTTGGCTCCAGCTCAAGAGGAGAAACTGTTTAAGGCGGCAGAGGTTGCGAGGAAGTTGAATGTGGAAGCACTAGATGAGTTTCGCTTCTCCGTGCAATGTGCACGTAATACGGCATATATGGTGGACTTGACTGATAACACATGCACTTGTACGAGATTTCAGTTGGAGAGTTTTCCATGTGAGCATGCAGTTGCGGTGGCCATGTATCGAGGCTTTGCTGCGAGAACGTTATGCTCTTTGTATTATACGACTGAGTCTTGGAGAACAGCATATGCCGAGACTATATTTCCTCTGCCGAATGAAGCCGAGTGGGAAGTTCCCGAGCACATTGTCCCATTTCATAATTTGTTACCACCAGCAGTTGAACCGCGCGGTCCTGGACGTCCAAGTACATCTAGAATACCATCTACCGAACAGTTTCCTCGACCGCGTAGGTGTGGCCGGTGCAGAGCTGTAGGGCATACTCGACAATTTTGTACCAGTCAAATTCCCCTAAATGACGACTAGAGAGGTACGTGAAATGAATAATATTTCCTTTTACTTTACACTGTTCAATATTTGTTATTTATAAATCTTCCATATTCAATATTTATTCTCTATAAATGGTATTTATAATAATTCATATGAAAAAAATAGTTTCATACTCGGCACACGGGTAAAATAACAAAAAATAATTAAATTTCCAATTTGAATGTTATATACATTGAACACAAATTTAAAATTATTTCATAATTACCAAAATAATTTAATTTACAATTGAAATGTTATATAAATTGAACACAAATTTACAATTATTTCATAATTACAAAAATAATTAAATTTACAATTGAAATGTTACATATATATAAATGAAATTTATGGGTCAGCATTAAATTCGAACAAATCACATGTTAGCTTCTTTCTCCAGTTCTGTATCCACGACTGGTTGATTTCATCAACCTTATGTCCTATACTTAAAAATTCAACGTACTTAATGGCAAATATGCTGCAGTCGCCGCTGCAATTGAACAAGAATGAATCAGTTTAGTACTGTGTAAATAAAAACTAAATCTGAAAGATGAAAACAACAACGTTCAAACACTTACCTTACGGACTGTCGCGCTGTTGTCGTGTTCTGAACGATCCGCAATCTGTCCTGTACATTTATCCCCGCTCGTCTGGCCATCATAGGAACAATTATAGCCACAGACTCCAGGTTTTGTTCCAACTGGCCTTGTGTCAAACATGAATGATCTGGGTCGTACACATATATAGTCGAGTCAGCAAAAACGATCTCCAGCGTAACATAGTGTTTATTGATGCACGCTGGAATGTACATATGTGTACAACCCTCCCATGATTTTCCCTCGACACTCGGTGACAGTCCTATCACCCACTCGAGCATATATTCTGGCACCGTATACTTGTTACCCATAAGTGCGAGCGACTGATACTCTATGGTAACGGCACCCGGGAACTTGATGTTTAATATGACTCCACAATGGACATCAAATGATTTTGGATGTCTTTGAGCTCGATCTCGCAGCAAGTCCATGGCCAGGTCGATGTGCTGCAGCAGGAAACACCAAAAAAGCATGAGTTATTCATTTAATAAACATAAGGTCACATATACATAAAAAACACGAAATGAATAGTTCACTTACATCATCAGCGAGCCAAGCTCCCACAGTGGTGATATCGTGGAACCACTTGTAAAGGTCCGAGACTGTCCTTTGTCCTATCGTGCGGCTAACTCTGTAAAAAAGAGGGAAATGTTAAAATAAGCGTAGACGAGTTAGCGTACAGTGCTTTATTAAAATCATACAATACTTACTCGGGGATAATTCTCCTCCACTCTGTCTCGAACGCTTTCCACTTGGCATTGTCCACCTCTTTGAA
>NW_019261637.1:26338-27347 GCF_002742605.1 Olea europaea var. sylvestris | reverse complement strand
CTCATCACGCCAAAAATGTGGGTGACCCCCCTCTCCATCACCATCTCTGCCACCCTCTCGATCATGATCTCCGCCATCCCCTCTGTCCCCCCATCGTCTGCCGGCTAAATCTCCTCTAAGCGCCGCTACTGTATCCTGAAGGTCGACAACGGAAGACTGTAGTAATCCAACATCATAGGATAGATCGTCAACCCTCCCTGTCATATAGTCAACCCTCCCTGCCAGATCGTCTACCCTCCCTGTCAACTCTCGTCCCAGATCATCGACCCTCTCCGTCAAATCTCGTCATAGCGCACGGGGGAGGTGTCTGGACGGAGGTGTTGCTAATGGCGGCGGCGGCCCCGGCGGAGGTGATGCCACTAGCGGTGGTGATGCCCTTGACGGAGGTGATGCCAATGGTGGGGATGATACTCTCGGCGGAGATGATGCCAATTGTGGCGGCGATACCCTCGGCGGAGGTGATCGTCGATTAGCTGGACCGCCCTCCTACATAAATAAAATGAAAAATTATTCAATAAATTATTCAATAAATTTATACGTCGATCATATTCAATAAATTATATTTCATTCACATACCCAATCTTGATCCAAGCTCGGATCAGACATCTCTTCGTCTGGGGTGTGCGGAACGCCTAAATCCCGCACAAGACCCCGAGCCTCCTCTTCCATCGATGGCGTCAACTCAGGTATGACTTCAAGTTGACATATTGACATTTCAACTATTTAACGATCATGTAAACAAAATTTTAAACTACGTATAATATAAATCACAAATGCATAATACTTACCTGAGAATCGTCGAGAAGGGCCGATAACTGCTTCCCAATGGGATATCCCTCCGCTCGTGATGATCTCCAATGATGCATCCGAGGGCAGCGTGTCTTCCCTCGCTGCGCAAAGCGGGCCCCCAGTACAGGAACTGTCTTATACACCCAAATCTGTAACACATACACTTATTAAGTATCAATGTAATACACTAAAACTTTAACTTTGATTATATTAAACATTT
>NW_019261637.1:23380-25265 GCF_002742605.1 Olea europaea var. sylvestris | reverse complement strand
TAATTTCATAAAAAAAATAATCAACATTGTTAATTTTACAATATTTCAATTATTATATTATATTGACAATGATAAAAAAAAATAACATAATTACTATTTAATCAAATAAAAAATTTAATTAATTACAAAAATTATAAAAAAAATTAAAATTAAATATTAATCTGGGCCGGTTCGTTAACCGGCCCAGATTGCCCAGACAAACAGTCTGGGCTGACTGTTAACAGTTGGCCTAGACTGTTAATAATCAGGGCATCCGACTGTTAACAGTCGGTGTACCCGACTGTTAAATCGGCTGTTACGCAGCTGGCGGTCGGGAACGGCCGGAAACCGCCATTCCCGGCCACTAAGCTCCAAAAAATGCCAAAAATTCACATTTTTCACACTCCAGCATGCCCGCAATCTAACTACTCATGCCCATGGATCTAATTAAACCAAAATTACTAAGGAAAGTGTTATACCATGAAAACCGAATGAACTGGAGAAAAGTTATGAAAACTAACCGGTTCTTTTATTTTCGGTCTAGATGATGGTCATTGATTGCGACGTTGGTGTAACTCCGGTGGTCGGTCGGTGAGAGTTTTTAAAACAGTCTGAAGGGTAAAATGGGCTTTTACTGTGAAGTTTTTTTTTAACTTAATTTTTTTTAATTCATTTAATGGGTCAAAGGCCAATGTCAAATTTTGCTACAGTGGAAGATCCATTTTTGTGTATTTCCCCATTGCTAGCAGCGTTGTGGAGGAGAAATCATGTGATTGGTTGAGCTCTAGTGCGTAGGAAGGTAGAGAGGCTAGATTTGTGGCCGTCACCGACTCTGATCATCACCGCAGTCAGATATGTGTGTATTGGATGCAAGATAATGACAGTGCAGGAAGAGAAAAAGTCAATCGACCGTAATCTAGGAAGGGATCTGTGCCGACTAGGAAGAGACAACTCGATTCCACCACTGGCAAGAATGGATAGTTTGGTGGTTGATGCTTTGAACTGATGAAAACTTGGTAAATCAGAAGAAAACGAGCGGGTAAAATTGTGAATGTTGGAATTTGGTGAGAAGAGGTTGTTGAATGGCAGGATCTCAAGTTTGGGTAAATTTGTAAACCATTGAGGTAGAATAGCTTGAAATCATTGTGTGAAATATCAAGAAAAAGTAAGATGAGGAAAATTAGAGAGAAGTAACATTCTTAAACCTGTTTTCAAATTGCTGATGATTTAACAATTGCAAGTTTTAGGAGTTTGACTGAGCCTCGTAATTGGTTTTTTGATTGGTTATTTCCAACCAGGGTTTGAATAGACCAGAGATTAGAAGAAATAGAACCAGTCAAATAATTTTTGGAGCTATAGTTTAAGATTTCTTAAAGATTGGATTTAGATTTGTTGAGCTAGTGATGTCAAGACTAGAAACGGAGTTGAAGGCCTTGAAAATTCTCAATTAAAAGCAAAACAACAAATAAATTGTGAGAAATAAATAGATGTAATGAAGTGCTTGTAACCAATTGATCAATTATCGGGTAATTGTGATTAATAAAATGAGTAACTTGTGACCAACAAATAATGTAACCTAAAAAATACACAATTTTGTGACTGAATTTTTAATTATGACCTATAATTTGTGTTTATGTAACAAATAAATAAATTATGATAAATTTAATAGTACGAATGATGGATGTTGCATTAATGCGATGACATCTATGTATTATGATTGCTATTTAATTTAGGTTAATTTTTTGTCGGATAAAATTTGTGATAATATATTTGTGATAACAGATTATAGTTAGACAACAGGTCATATTCAATATATTACTGGTACAATTAACACACTTGGTCACAAAAGGTCACAGTCAACATATTAATTGTAATACATTAGTTTAATTAAAAGAAAAGTCAATGA
>NW_019261637.1:9353-16273 GCF_002742605.1 Olea europaea var. sylvestris | reverse complement strand
ACTACATATATCCGTATTTCAATTGTTCATTTTGAACTCCAATTTCTCGTTTACCCTAGCATCAATTTTGATAAGCAAATACACGATTTCGATATTATCACGAAAGAGAACACAAATCAATTTGATTTTCCATATTGAACCAACGGGTACCACCTAAAAATTGTGCCAAGAGTAGCTCAACAGATCCCATTTTTCCAACACTCTACCACATGAATGAAAATTGGGAGATATATAGAATCAGGAAACATAAAGAGTTGGTGATATAATTCAACGGTTGAAGCCTGCATAAAATAGGTAGGTATTATCCGTTGAACCTTACCAATGGACACGATGTCTTTGGACTTTTTGGCCTTTTGTGTAAATGATAATATACTTCACACAGACTTTTTTCTAGCACAATTCAATTTTCATTATTATGTTCATTTATGGCCATGAACATACGTCTGATTTATGTGATTTCTTATTGGAAGTAATCTCCATTACTTTGCTCGATTTTTGGAGCATAATCATCAAAAGCTTATTGCTTATCCTTCATCATTATGGGTATCATTGTTACATCGAAAGAATGGACTGGTGATAATATCCCCCACAGTGACTTAGTTAAGTTTTAACATTTAGGTTGTCTATTGAACCTACATGTTAGGACTCTAATCAACTAGGTTGGATTTCTTTTTGTATCAACTCATTCGTTTAAGGGCTTAAGTTCAATTTCTTTTGATGATTTACGGACTAAATCTCGATTTAACAATTTGGTTATAAATCCTCAATGTTATCCTTTGACCTTAAATAGTGAAAGAAATAACTCTAATTGAGAGTGGTTCCCTTATGATATTGAGTTTATGATGTATATATCTAGACTTACTATTGTAAATATTAATTTGTGATCTTTCAATCGCTGATTGACTATCACAATGTATACAAATTGCTGGTATAGGTTTTGACCATCTCGGAATATCCTCTTAAAAGTTGCGTAACCACTGAGCCTCTTCAACACATTTGTCTAGAACTATAAACTCAGATTTCATGGTAGATTTGACTACAACTGTTTGTTTAGTGGATTTTCAAGTTATAGATGTACCCTCCAATGTGAATACAAATCCACGATTATACTTTGAGTATTTTATATCTTATATTCAATTAGTATCACTATATCTTTAAATGAATACTGGATATCTTGTATAGTGCAGTACATAACTACTAGTATATCTTAAATACTTTGTACTCTTACTATTCATTTTCAGTGGCCAGCTCTTGTATCAATCATGTATTTACACAATTTATTGACTCTGTAGGCTATTTCTGGTCTTGTACTACTCATCAGTACATCTAACTTTCAATTTATAGACATTTTTTTTTGCCCTAGTGATGAAATTTTTTCGAATTTTTTCATGTAAATTTATTCTTCTAAATCTCCATTTAAAGAGACAATTTTTATTATCAATTTAATCTACTTCAAGATTTCGCAAAGCTACAATCACAAGTATCATCCTAATAAATATTATTTTCCTCACTTGAGAATGCATATCGAAGTAATTAAAGCTATCACGTTGTCTGTAATATTTTATCACCAATCCGGGCTTATACTTCTTGATAGTTCTATCTGTTTTCATTTTCCTTTTAGAAATCCATTTGTAGTTTAGCTATTTACTTCCTGAAGGAAGATGCACTAACTTCTATGTATGATTTTGCAAAATGAAATTTATTTCACTTTTAGTGATCTCTCTCTATTGAGGTCTTTCTAAAGATTCTTGACTTCTTGAAAACTTTGAGGTTTACTTTCTAGCATATAAATCAGAAAATTTGGACCATAAGATTTTTGTCCTTTCTCTTTTCCCGCGTCTTGGTTTAACCTCAATCTTCCCTTCTACTTTTTGGTCCTGACTATTTTCAATCATAATCTCATGTATCCTTTTAGAAGAGCTTACTTCGTCTTTGGATCTGTACGGAAATACATGTTCAAAGGACAAAATATTTTTCGATTCCATTATCTTGTTTTTGTATATGTTTGAAATTTTAGACTTATGTATAAGAAATCGATAAGCACTACTATTATGTGCATGGCCAATGAAGATGCAATCTATAGTTTTCGTGCCTATCTTTACCTTTTTTAGTGCTGGGACAGCCACCTTAACAAGGCACCTCACATTCGTAAGTATTTATAGGAATATTTTCTTCCTTTTCATAACTCATAAATTATATTTTCCATTTCTTTCGAAGCACCTTATTTAAAATGTAATTTGCTAATAACACAACTTCTCTCCATATTTTCTAGGGTAACCTAAAATTTACTAATATTACATTCACCATTTTCTTTTAAAGTATAAACATTTAGCAACACTATTTTACTGTCATGAATAAGGTGCAGTGGTTTCATACATGATTTTGTGTTGTACACAAAATTCAGCAGATGATGCTTGATACTCACCACCTTAATCACTTCAAACACCTTCATTTTTTATTTAGTTGATTTTTAACTTAATTTTTACAGAGAGCTATAGTTCCGTCTTTATTTTTAAGTAGATACACATAACAATAGTATATGTTATCGTCAACAAAAATAATGAAGTAGTTATTGCCACATCTTGTTTGTACAAATTTTAAATCATATATGTCAATATGAATTAAATTAAATGGCATTGTATTTCGTTCAATTAATTTAGATGATGGTCTAGTCAATTTTGCCCCAACACAAGTTTTGCACTTATGTTTAAAATCAATATGGAATGTAGGCATACAATTCAAATTAATTAATCTATGTAAAGTACCATAGTTAATATGTCATAGTCTATCATGCCATAAATAAAAAGGTTCAACCAAGTAAGCGAAAGAATTAATTTTATTCATTTTTAGCTTAATAACCACTACATTGAACTTGAACATACCATCGAAAATATAACATTTTCCAACAAATATTACACTTTTAGAAAACTAACTTTGTTCGAATCAAGTATAATAGAGAAACAATGCTTATTCAGAAGTGACCCAGATATTAGGTTCTTTTGGATTTTCGATACATACAGCACATTGTTAAGAATCAGCTCTTTTCGCAGAGTCATTTTCAAAACCACCTTTCCTTGACTTTTGATTTCAGAAGTTGCTAAATTTCTTATGAACAATTTCTCTCCATTCTCAATTGCTTTGAATGCAGTTAACAACTCTTCATCAGAGCATACATGCTTCGTAGCTCTGGTGTTTTTTGGGTTTGAACCTACCATGTTTACTTTAGACATGATGGATGCAAGATTCATCTTAAACACATCATGTGCCATATAGTTAACCACATTTGCTTTCCTTTTTTTTGTTTTGTTTGTTTGTTTTTTTTTTTGTAATCTGCACGTCGATGATTTATAACCGACTTCGTCACAGTTGAAGTATTTACCTTGAATTTTCTTTTTAGAAATTTCACATTTCGGTCTCATCTTTATCCCTTTCCACTAGCTGGCCCAAACTTATTCTTATAGGTCCTAGAACTTAAGCCATGCTCCATAACATTGGCTTTATCTAGGATTAAACCACTTCTTTTTCTTCTAAACAACATCTGGTGCATAATAGTTAACAACTTTTGTTTTCTTTTTTTTGTTTTGTTTGTTTTTTTTTTTTTTTGTAATCTGCACGTCGATGATTTATAACCGACTTCGTCACAGTTGAAGTATTTACCTTGAATTTTCTTTTTAGAAATTTCACATTTCGGTCTCATCTTTATCCCTTTCCACTAGCTGGCCCAAACTTATTCTTATAGGTCCTAGAACTTAAGCCATGCTCCATAACATTGGCTTTATCTAGGATTAAACCACTTCTTTTTTGCTCGGGCTCGTAAAATCAAGAGCCCGAGCACGAGCCAAGCGGGCTAGCTCAGCTCGTCTTGAAGACGAGCTACTCATGGGCTCTTTGAAACAAGGCTCGTGGCTTGCAAACATAAGTGAGCAAAACGGTCACTTTTTAAAAAAAGTGATCATTTTGGTAACTTTTTCAGTGACCGAAACTTTATTTATTTATTTTTATTTTTATTTTTTTCCTTCTATTGTAAATACCTCTTAAACCCCCCTTCATTTTTTTTCATATAATTACTCAATCACTACTTCAACTCTATCAACTCTCTTTTATTATATCAATTATCGACTTTTTACTCTCTTATGCTGCAATATATACAACATCGATTCAATTTTTACAGTTTATTAATTACAATTTCAATTCATCCAATTCTCAATTCTCACAGTCTTACTACATTTATATTTTTCTAGTTATTATATTTGGATTTCATCATAAACAATCAAACAAATGGATCAACACTCATTTGTTGAGAGCTTATTTGATACGGGATGTGGGACACATCATGTCGAATCGCCTAGGACGTCGCAAAGTCAATTTTCAAATGAATTTGTCAATCTAAATGATGCACCATACCTGAAGATGTTCACATTCACGGTCAGGGAAGCCACAATCCAATTGATTTGGATGATATTAACATTTTCGAAGCGGAACATGAGGACGAAGATGCCGAATTAAACATCCCAAATGCAAGAGGAAAGTGAAAGGGCAAAAAACAAGCAAAATGTTGGGATCACTTTAAGTTGATTTCAACGGGAAAAGTTGTCGATGGCCTTGTAGAATCTAAAGTAGTATGTAAATACTGCCAACAAAGATTGGCATGACAAAAAGGAATTGGTACTACCCATCTCAACTGCCACTACAAAGCATGTACGGTCAGATATGGACTTCTTCCAGCTAGTAAAACAAAATTACAATTTGGCAGTCCAAGCGCCGTTTTACGACTTCACCCTTAGAAATAGGTCAAATCAGAACCCACCTGGATACTATGTATACCACCAGTCCCATGGACATGACACAGCAGATTTTCGAGACTATGCTCACCGCTCCCGACAGGAACCCCTAGGTACAGAAATGAATCGCCCCAGGCGAACAGGCCGTCGCCTAGGTACGATAACCGACCTGGATGTGAAGAGGCTGCTCCACTTCAAAGGGATGTTTTTTCGCGAAGAAGGGAGCGTGACGCAGAGAGGCTCAAGGAAGGGCGCAGACATCGAAGAAATCGACAAACTCAGGATGAGGCCCCTATCCACGAAGTGGATACCATATTTGAAGGCCTGTATGTTGGCGGTGAAACGCGAAACGCCAAAAGGAATTATGCCCGGGAGGCAAAACGCCCTTCTCTGATAAGCTACATTGTGGACAACAGCCTCGGAGGAATCAAGTTCCACCTATTGTTTTCACCCAGGAGGATGCCGAAGGAGTTCACTACCTCCACTGTGATGCACTTGTGGTAAGAGCAGTCATAGCCCAGAATGGGCTCAAACAAATGTTAGTTGACAATGGCAGCTCCATCAACATTCTATTCGAATTCACGTTTGACAAGATGATACTGGATCATGAGTTAACATCCACCACCACTCCTTTGTATGGATTTACTGGAGATAGTATCACTCCGAAAGGAAAAATCACACTCATAGTAGAGATGGGAGAGTCTCCTCAAACCACAATGAACTTCATGAAATTCCTCGTTGTCGACAGTCGATCGGCCTACCATGGAGTATTGGGTAGGTCAGCCCTAAAGGAATTAGGAGCTGTAACCTCCATCCATTACCTATGCATGAAGTTCCCGACGAAAAATGATGTGGCAACGGTGAGAGACGACCAAAGAGGCTCAAGAGAGTGTTATCTAAGCTCCATCAGAAAGGTAGAACCTTGGGGCATCCATGTAATTATCACCGACGTAGTCATGGCTAATGTCCCAGGTGATATTCGGAGGACAATACTCGAACCGAAATGGTGAAATTTGTTGCCGCCACTGAGTTACCTCTGGCTATTGCAAATAACCAACACTTTGTCTTGTTCATGAAAGAATATCTGCAACCAATGTATGTTGGGGTAAGTCGAAACACTCTTCGTACCGATACAATAAAATATTTCAATAATTCAAAACAACAATTAATTATGAATTTGCAACAATATGGGGTGCTATATCTTTAACTTCTAATATATGAGAAGGGGTTACTAAAAGAGCATATATAGCTGCAATCACACATTATATAGACCCACTTTTATGCATGCATAAAAAAATTATTACTTTTAGAATTATTGAGTTTTTTCACAATGCTGATAATATATATAATACTATTATTAGTATTGTTAGAGAATATAATTGTTAGACTAAAATTTGTTATTTTATTTTTGATAATACTAGTGTTAATAAGGTAGTCGTCGATAAATTGTGTAGGACACTTCAATCTGATTTAGGTGGGTATTCGTTTCATATTCGTTGTGTGTGTTATATCTTAAATTTAATTGTACAAGATGACTTAAAATATATAAATGATGAATTTCAAAGGATTAGGAATGCATTAGTATATATTACGATCTCTCCTAATAGAAAACAAGCATTTGAAGATTTTTTTTGTCGAACTAGGGGTGACGACTGCTAAAATATTTGTTAGTGATGTAGGCCATAGATGGAACTCTACTTATTTGCTATTAAAATCATGTGAAGGTTTCGAAAATTTAATAACTGACTTTTATAACAATAGACACGTTAGAAGTGATGACGATGGTATGTTAAATGAATCTGATTGGGTTTTAACTTTGAAAGTTAAACGATTTTTGACATCTTTTTATGAGATCACATAGATTTTATCTGACGTTTATTATCTCATAAGTTGTATGGTGCTTGAATGCCTTTATATAATTGTAAGAACATTCCATAAATATAAAAATGATCTTGCCTATAAGAATTTAAAGCTAACATTATATGGAATGTATGATTTATATGCGGAAAGAATGAGTGCGAATGTTAGTCGAGTACTCTCTGCACCTACTCCTTCGGTTTAAATTGAAGAAGATGATGCTGAAATAATGAATTTATTTCAAGGCATTAATATATTTAGATATGATGCAATTACAATGTG
>NW_019261637.1:0-6897 GCF_002742605.1 Olea europaea var. sylvestris | reverse complement strand
TAATTTAAGAGCAGAACAAGTATTATGCTTAATAAAAACAAACTGAAAATAATTAGTAAATGCAAAACTGTTGAAACATATAAAAGGATACAATGGTTGAACCTGCAGAAATCTAGTAGAAGAAAATGAGCTTTATTATAAGCCAACGGCCCATGAATAAGCAGTTTAATCATTCCATAAACATACTATTAACTTTATATTGTATTGACAATAACCATTGGAGCTTCAATAGTTTTAGAAGTTTGATAGTCATTAGGAAGAAAGAAATTAATTAATTTACATAAGTTCAAGGTTCGAAGTTCTGATTTGGTCCTTGATTTGCACTTCTTACGCGTGCACGTGGAGAGAGTTTTTATACTATATGATTACACATTTTCAAAGTGTAGTCATATATAAAATGGTATGTACTTTTATGATTTTCCTACGTGGAAAAACTTTGACTGGTTCCCTCCAATACATATATCCATTTTCTAATGATCCACTTTGAATTCCAATTTTTATTCACACAAACATCAATTTTGATAAGTAAATAATGATTTTAATGTTCTCATAAAGGAAAAGACAAATCAATTTTGATCTTTCAAATTGAACCAACGGGTCCCATCTAAAAATTGTGCCAAAGTAGTTCAACAGAGCCCATTTTCCAACAGTACCTACTTAATTTTATTGCAACCATATCCTTCAAACAAAAGCCACACGACTATTTGGTTGGCAGTTGAAGTTCAGTTGATACATATACCGACATTCGTATAAAAAATCGTTTTTAATGATGAAGTACACTAGAATAAATTATATACACTAGCAGCAGATGGAATTATGAACATAAGCAAATGCTCTTTTTCTCAATTTGAATAACTTGGAGTCGGGATTTCCTTTTGCACTTATCTGTTTCTTACTTTCTGTGAATAGTCATAAAATTGAGGAATATTTAGAAGTTATAAGAACCTGCTCTGAAAAAAGAATAGATAAAAAGAAAGAAGATTTGAATCTATCCATTGATTTTTTTCTTCGCAATCATTCTCTTGTTTTTCTTGAAATTTCTTTTACGTTCATTACTATACACATCTTTTTCGGGGGTCTACAACCATTATGTGGCATAGAATTTACATCATGTATGAAAATTAATATACCACTTCTATGAATAACTCTAAAAGATCCTTGACACTGATTGTGTCCAATTTCGAAATTCGTTCGATACATACTACCGGCAACAAAAAAAAGTAAATGCAATAACTAGATGATGACGAACAATATCTTTAGCCAAAAATTTTGTGTTAAGGGATTAAATCCCTCGAGAATAGTTAGAATAGTAGTTCATGCTCCCTGAGAGGTTTGAAATAAATGACGACTTGAATTAGGGGGAAGGAAGGAGCCCTTTTTCAGTTTGAACCAGTAGGTCAAAGATAGCACAAAATTCTTCAAAACTAGGGCAGACTGAATTGGAATCTAACAAGGCAAAGCAATTATCTGCTGTTCCTTACTATTACAAGTAAATTACCGACGTAAACTAGCGAGATGTAAGTTGTGTAATGAGGGCTACTTACTGTTGTCTTTAAAGGTTTAATCTAAAATTCGAAATGAGACTTAATAAGTGACCTAAAGTTCAAGTTGTTCAAAATCATTCATGTGTTGTCAACTACAAGAATCGAAATTAAGTAAAAAAATAGGTGAATTTCAAATCGTAGTGTCGTTAACAATTTGAGATTTTCCAAAAGCTTATCAAATCACTTTAAATTGCTCATTTAAATAGTTTATAAATCATAGTTAAGAACATATAAATTTTGAAATACGTATGTTCCATCTAGAGTTAGGTTTAATTGCAATTTTTGTGTGAACAATATTTAACTTATTACTTTATTATACATGATATTGTGCACTAGTGAAAATTTATTGCAATCCATAATAGAAAAGCCTCGCAACTATTTGGTTGGGGGTCGTTGATTTCGGAAAACTAGAAACAAATGTCTTGTTATTGGTTGCAAAAACAAAGAATTTTGGACTAGTAATTATAGAAGAATTATTCCATTGCACACCTTTTTGAATTTAAGAATACAAATTCAGTTAACTACAACAACAATTTAAGCCTTTTTGAACTAAATCTCGGTTGTTCGAACAATATTTTTCAACCTGTCCATTCGGTTCATTCCCGGTAAGTTTCTCATCGAATACTGCAGGCATATTACTTATTGAGTGGTTGAGTAGTAGGCAATTTGGTGTATTCGACGCTCCCATATAATTCAATCTCTTCACCATGGTTCTCCTTGCACTGGAAGTACAAAACTGTATATGCCATGTCCAATAAAATCTTCCCCAAAGAAGAAATGAACAGCACTAATAAGTTCCCATAAATTGTTGAATTAAATGTTCCCTTGTTTCCTTGTATCCTCCTGTAACCTAGATATACACTCAAAAAAAGCAGGTTGTAACATATAATTAGCATAATACCATGTAACTTCTTGCCCTTAACAATTGTAGCAGCTTTTCCTAATGCTTCCATTCCATAACAATTTTCCTCAAGTGCTGAAACCATAATTGCTAAGGTCCAAACCACTGCCAAATAGAGATAGTAAACTGAAGCCGAAATCCCGAGCAAAAAAACTGCTAAAATGGTGGCATAATTACCAGACATTAACAAAGGAGCAACCAATGACAAAAATAAGAACAAGTAACCTATTGAATGGAGTTTTGTATAGAATCCTGTTAAAAATACCCTTTTCCATGTTTTCACCATCCTTAAACACAGATCTTTCAAGAATAATGTCTGGTTTTTATAAGACATGGCTGATAGTAATACCGTAGCAGTGGTAGAGAAAATTGAGAAAATGAAGGAAGCAATATAGAAAGCCATTTGCACAGACAAGAAAAGGGTGAAATCTTCTCTCAGATGGTCTACTTGGCCAAGAAGCCGGGTGAGAGGCGAGGTAGTATTCGGTGTAAACGGGCTCTGATCCGGATCAAAAGAACTACGATCTGGCACGAAAGAATTCTTGATAATGACAAACACATCAAGAAGTAAGAACTTGAGGGAGAAACTGAGCAACAAGAAAGAGATTGAATAGAAGACTAAAGAAAGTACAACTATTAATGCCATGAGCTTCCCATTTTTTGGCAAAAGTTTGATAGATTCCTTTATTATCACCAAGAAACCGAAAATTTCATAGATATCCATGACACTATTAAGTGTTTTGTAGCTATACGAACAATCCCCTTTATGTTTTACTCTGAGAAATGCTCCAGCTATTCTATTGGGGTGACATATATGAAGACGTTATTTTGAAATGGTCCAAATTTTTATGCTTGTCGAGCAAGATTAGTAATGAAAAATAATGTTTATTTGTAATGGACATTTTCTTGAATGCCTATAGTTTTGACTTTGTAATGTAATTTAAATATGTGTATAATATGATAGTGATATAGACGCAGACCAGTTTTGATTGATCAACCGTGTTTAGTATATATATTAGCATGTTGCTTGAAGGTTTTGAAAATTAAATAAGATTCGGTCTCGACCAAATTTCCTCTTCCCCATGGTATGACTCGGCAAAGATAAGTCAATAATCTGGCTAATTGCAGGTTGAATATTTCAAAGATTTCTAACAGAATAATGAAAATTAGGGTAGCTGTATATCAAGAAAGGTTAATTACTCCTACAAGGCACGTTCAATTTATAATTATTTCAAAAGTTCTACACTATTTTGCAAAGAATTGGCCAGCAAAACAAGACGCAAGACTTTTTATCGTTTTGAAAAGTCTCTATTCTATTTAAGACTATAAAAATCTTGTAATGATCTTAAAGACTATTTAAAAGTCCTGTAATATTAAATTAAGATTTTCTAAAAATCTTAAAAAGTTACGGGTAGTCAAAATGTAAATGACTTTTAATAATTTTTTTCATTTATTAACTTTTAAGAAGAAAGTATAAATCCAAAATCTTATAAAAAGCCGTTCATTTACCAGCAAATTTTGAAAAAGTTTCACTAAAAAAGAAAAATGTTTTTCGATGTCTATAATATTTCTATTTCCTTTTTCATTCTACAAATCCTAGAGTCATGATGCAAAAAGTCATATTTTTCTCTCTTCAACCAGTTAATTTTATTATTTTCTTTTTAATATTCTCATCTCCTTTATCTCTCTTTCCTTTTTTTCATCATTTTTCTACGAAAAAAGATTAATTACTGAATAAAATTTCTTGGAATATTTCTTTCACGTCTTTTTTCATTGTTTCCTGCGACTTCTCATGGGGTTTAGCCCATTGTAAATCATAACTTCTCGTTTCTCGCTTGTACATTTTATAACATCGCTTACAACAAAAGAGCAAAAATCAAAACGAGTCCATTTATAAGTCCTTTTTCAAAGGAAGGAGGTAAGAGATTGATCTAAGGGACAAGGGGTCCAAGTGTCCAACTGAGCCTTACTCTTAAGGAATATAAAGTTTAATTTTGATGTATTTTGTTGTACGAGCATCATATATTTCAATCCATCTAAGTTTTCTCAAACTTGAAGAGTTCAGATCGAATTGGATAATAGGACCACACGAGTTGTTCGTAAACCATCTATATTCTTGACTATTTAAAGACTACTTTCACCTTGATTTTAGAAACTCAAAAAATTCGCGCTCCATTTCTTACAAGAGTGTACGATTATGAACAATAATGTTTAATAAGCAAAGTACAATACATGCAACACATGAGAAGAGATGACATAGCATAGCATCTATTTTCTTGATTATGGCCTTCTCATGAATGTTTTTTTACACCGAGTGCTCGATTGAAAAATATTGTGCTACCATCGCACTAAGGCCGTACTACAGGGGTACACTTTGAACCACTCTGCTCATCTTGAGAGCCCCTCTGGCTCCCTCCTTGGAGTCTCTTTTGCTCCTTGGACTCTCCTTTACTCTACTATGGGCCAGTTTTGCCCTTGGCCTTTGTCGAATCGTTGATCAACATTTGGATTATGCAAGTCCTCTATGAAAATTATTATTTTGACCCTAGAATCACCTAGAGGGGACGAAAAGGTGAATAATGCGGAATTAAAATTAACAATTTAAAAACAACAAGTCACCTTTTAATTGTTCTTAATCAAATCAATTTTATCCTATGTTGAATTTCCACAATAGTAAATAAAATAGTAAATAACACAAGATTTGTTGACGGATAAATTCCTTCACAACATTAAAAACTTTGGGACCATGCCAGAAACACTTACGGTATGATCCAACTTAGAAAATCTACCAGTCTCGCTGATCTAATTCATGTAATCTCCAAGACCCGCTGGAATGTACTTCACTCACACCTGCTCCTGATCTTTTGAAATTGTATATCTCTTGTGTATCATCAAAAATACCTTGTTCTTTTACGCTTCCGATGCTACTCGTCCAACATCCTTCAATCTTCAGCAACCTTTGAAATCTATTGAGAAATTACCTTCCTGATAATATTTAGGAAGTGAATGTTTTGGATTATATGATTTTGAAGTTTTTCCAACTTGTGGTTGAATGACCTCAAGATGTAAAATCATTGATTGATATTCAAAAGACGTTATGAAGGTAGAAAATAATGATCAACCTCAGTTTTCACGAAGGAGGGCCTGTGCATTCATTGTGGAGAGGTATTGTGGTAATATAGGATAGATAGAACTCTTGCAAATCATTAGGCTAGTGTCGGACGAGCGACATATGTGCTACAATGGTTCTATTTTGGACACTCGAGCATCAGCTTGGCAACAAACTAGTATAATTCCAGCGACTCTTTCTCCATGTTTCATACTCAAACCTAAAGACTCTTTGTTTATCTATACAACATCCTAAAATACTATTGACTTTTACAACTCTTTTATAATAATCGTTTTGTCTAAAGAATAGTCAATACGAATTAAAACCTAACAAATATCACATTTGGCATTTTGTGATAAAACTATACAATACAAGGAAATAATAATAATAATAATAATAATAATAATAATAATAATAATAATAATAATAATAATAATAATAATAATAATAATAATCTACACAAACTTAAATTGAATGTCTCTAGCATTCCATGTTAAACCCTTTTCTTGAAATCAATAATTCAGATACCAAGTGTAAAAATACGTGAAACAGGAAATATAACAATTGATGCACACTATCATAAATATGATGCTAAATTGAGAAGTAATATTAATGTTAATTAAAATACCAACTGCAACATTAATATTACAAAACATTAAAACTCAAAAAGCTACTATCATCTCCCCCTTAGAACAAAAACTCCCTAAAATGCCATCTCATCTCTCGCCTTTTGTCACAAATGATAAAGGGAACCATATGATTATCAAAAACTAGCAACAATATATAATAACTCAATGATGCAGTTGATAGCATGCACAAGCATAATCAATTATCAGTAAAATTTTCCAAATACTCAATTCAAGTCAAATTGGAGTAAATTGCATCACTGATCCAAAGTGCCACAAATCCTTTGTAAGTAGGATTCAATCTTAATTTTATGAGAAATGACATGCTAACATCATTGTTATTCCTCTACTTATGAAAGTTAAACCAATAATAGCACACTAAAACCTATAGAATAAATTTATTTTTATGTATATTATTCTTCTCCCCTAAATTTGAGAGAGAGAGAGAGAGAGAGTGTGTGTGTGTGTGTATTTTGAAGCTCATCAAAATTTTTATTCAATTAAGTGACTAAGATGATTCCTGTAATGAGCTTTAGGCTTGTCAACCTAAATCAGATGACAATAGGCACCAGGTTATGAGAAACCTCTCAAGTTTATTTGCTTGAATCAAATAGTCTATGAAAAAGAGTATAGATATTGAACTTTCTCTTTTAAGATAATATACTTAAACTTAGGTCTACTAGAATAAGGTTAATTCATGTTCAACCTTACCAACAT
>NW_019261636.1:0-1018 GCF_002742605.1 Olea europaea var. sylvestris | reverse complement strand
AGTTTGGTGTTGGGTTGGAGCAATTTTGCACCAAAAAATGGTGCAAAATGGTGCAATGGTGTTGTGGTTGGAGATGGCCTAAACTGTGCTATAGTCTCTTTCTTTTCCCTACTTTTACTATAATGTTGTCATTACCTGCAAATTTCATTTTCAAATTTAGAGTCATTGATTCCAACTTATGTCTCCATTTTTGTCAAGAACTCTAAGATTTTCTCTATCCTATTAGGAAATTTAGGGTTACCTATCTCACCAAACTAAGGATATAATAGTATTAATTTATTTTAGGCGCATGAAATTTTTTAAATAACTATCGATTCTCCAAGTCATGGAAATAAATGATTTGAGAATCTTCAAATGTATGGGAATATATGTTATTCATCACTTGACTAATTCGAATCTTAGAAATTAAATGAAAAAATTGATTTTAAAAAACTTAATTAATATTGTACTTTTTTCTGGCAAATTATTAAAAAATATATAAAAAGAAATTACCATGTATGTAGTCATAAAATTCCAACACCTATGGTGCCATTCCTAATCATGTTTGGAATAATATGTTGGAAAAATTGAGTGAGCGGCTCACTTTTGGCACAATTTTCGATGGGACCCGTTGGTCCAATGTGGAATATCAAAACTGATATGTGTTCTTCTCCGGGAGAACATCGTTTTCATGTATTTATTTGTCAAAAATGAAGTTCAGGTGAATGAGAAATTGAAATTCAAAATTGGTCATTGGAAGTTGATTTTGTAGGAAAAAATGCATTTATCTCACATAGAAAAACCAATAAAACTCAAACTATATTATATATGGCTATACTTTGGAAATGTGTAATCATGTGTAGCATAGAGGCTCTCTCCATGTGTGGGTGCAGGGAGGTGCAAATTACGAACCGAAATGGCCTTCGGACCTTGAACTTTGGTGCGGGCGCGACCTGCGCACAGGAATGTCGGACCGAACAAGGCAAAAATGGCCCCATCAGAAAGCCCACGTTTTGCCTTTTTTTTTTTTTTTTGCCTT
>NW_019261635.1:0-1018 GCF_002742605.1 Olea europaea var. sylvestris | reverse complement strand
GCAAAATCGCACCAGGGGCAATTTTGTCATTTGTCGCGACGATGTCGGAATGGCCCCGAAATTTGGCAAGTTGATTGGAAATGCCCCGAGAAATTGGAATCGGGGCACAGACCTGGGATCACGGGATTTTACCCAAATTCCTTCGTTTAGGCCTCCGAATAATTAATTTCCTTATTAGTTATGTCAGGTTGAAGGAGTGTTGGACAGAATATTAACAAAGAAAAGCCACACCAAGGGCAATTTTGTCATTGGTCGCGATGGTGTCGGAAGGGCCGAAATTTGGCAGGTGGATTGGAAACGGCCCGAGAAATTGGACTCGGGGCATAGACCCAAGATCACGGAATTTTAGCCAAATTCCTTTGTTTAGGCCCCCGAATAATTAATATCCTTATTAATTATGTCAAGTTGAAGAAGTGTTGGACAGAATATTAACAATGTAAAACCGCACTAGGGGCAATTTTGTCATTTGTCGCGACGGTGTCCGAATGTACCGATACTTGGCAGGTTGATTGGAAATGGCCCGAGAAATTGGACTCTGGGCACAGACACGGGATCACGGGATTTTAGCCAAATTCCTTCGTTTAGGCCTCCGAATAATTAAATTTCTTATTAATTATGTCAGGTTGAAGAACTGTTGGACAGAAAATTAACAAAGCAAAACCCCCAGAGGAAATTTTGTCAATTGTCGCGACGGTGTCGGAATGGGCTGAAATTTGGCAGGTTGATTGGAAATGGCCCGAGAAATTAGACTCGGGGCACAGACCTGGGATCACAGGATTTTAGCCAAATTTCTTCGTTTAGGCCTCCGAAAAATTAATTTCCTTATTAATTATGTCAGCTTGAGGAAGTATTGGACAGAATATTAACAAAGAAAAGCCGCACCAGGGGCAATTTTGTCATTTGTCGTGACGGTGTCGGAATGGGGCAAAATTTGGCAGGCTGATTGGAAATGGCCCTAGAAATTGGACTCGGGGCACAGACCCAGGATCACGGGATTTAGCCAAATTCTTTCATTTAG
>NW_019261634.1:0-1018 GCF_002742605.1 Olea europaea var. sylvestris | reverse complement strand
CTAAGATATGTATGTATAGAACAAAATATAAGCAAAATCCTTGTTTAACTTGGTTCCACAGAGTATGAGAAATATAAAAAAAAAATTTATTCTCCAATTGGATTCCTATTCTAATGTAACTTTAATTCTTCATCTTCTAATATTCGTAATTAAGTTATCTTCATTCCGAAATCATTAATAATTAACCAAAGATAATTTTTAAAGATTTGCAATCTAATCCCCAAAATTTTCAAATGCCAAATTTAATTCACAAGACCTATGAATTTTTACGGAATGCTTCATTAATACTTCCAATTGATTACTTTCAAATCTGTTAATCTTCAGTTGCTTCGAATCAAATCCAATCAGGCTCCAAATAACTTTTTTTTTCCACACAAATTGTATCAATGTTTGGATTTTTTCTACAATTACATAATTTACATAAATTAATTAGATAATTCCTCAATTTATATATAATTAAATAAGAATAGGAGTTCAAATAAGCATGTAAATTGAAATTATCAAATACTCTCAAACTTAAACTCTTGTTAGTTCCGAGCAAGACTATATACTAAAAAACAAAAGTAAAAAATAAAATAGAAAATTGGATAACATTGCTGAACTCACATCATTTAATAATTCATAAAAAGTTCATATTTAATGCATCTAAGACTAATTTTAAAGTTCATATTTAATGCATCTAAGACTAATTTTTTACTTATTCTATGCTTGATCGATGTATGTGTGCATAGTCAATCAAATCATCATGAATTTTTAGGTTGGCTATTTCTAGACTCTCAATAGTCGAATATTTTCTTTCTCTCTCGTGATATGCACACTCCCAAACTTGTTTTTCAATTATATACCCGTAATGTATATTCTAAAGTTGATTACATAATACTCTTTCCTTTCTTGCTCAAGTTTAGTTAGATTTCACCAATGAAAGTCACTAGCTCGATATGCGATGATTCTCCTTAAGTTTGAATGTCTCAACCTCCATCGCTCCCATTCAGTTCATGTGACAAACCGAACTAGGTTC
>NW_019261633.1:0-1018 GCF_002742605.1 Olea europaea var. sylvestris | reverse complement strand
ACCTGAATGCATGATATTATACCTGGGATCATATGAGACAAAAATTAGATGGATGCATAAAAATAAGAAAACAAAAAAGAAAACTTTATCTATTGTTAAGACACTTAAGGAAAATTGTCATTGAATAAACTATGAAAGGATTCGTGGCAATGACAAATCGGTCAAGCCAATTAACTTATGAAAAGAGTAAAGACTGGTAGGTTGAAATAACTTTCAGAAAAGTCATTGATGATTCTCCATCAATCTTTTTGCAGGTTATGCATAAAATAACCGTACAAGCATTTGACATACAATACAGAAGCATTCCACTGATGTATTCAAAGAAATGTAGTAGACAAGAATGAAGAGTTTAAATTTGTATACAACTAGAAGTAAAATTAGATAAAAGAAGAAGATTACTGCTAATTTGTACTTATTCTAGATAGTCATCATAGGGACTTTGAGAGAGAATAAGTTAAGTAATGCAGCTTCCTCCACTTATCCTTGCTTAACAACAATTAATGGGAAGGAATAACAGAATATTTGCTAATTTGGATATACATTCACATTAAAAAAATCACTATCAGCACATATTTCATTTATCAAGAGTCAATTCCATTTCAATTACTACTCATACAAGACCTCCGATAGTTATAATTAAAAGATGTTCAAGTATTCACAAAATACATTCGAATAAAAACTCAAAAAATTCTCCATACTTGGTTATCTACAGAATTTCCATTTGGGGGGATTTCAATCAAGATACCTGAACAGGGGTAAGAATTTTCCACTCTATTTTCCGCAAGTAATGTTCAATGTCTAATGGTTTTAAGAACAGTGGTGGAAACTGAAACCTAACATGCTAACCCAAAATTGATGACAACATTCTCTATCAAGCTAAGCTGTTATTTTGGGGAATTAGGAATACTTGTGTGTCGACATATGATTTAACCACGTCTTGTTCCTTCACCATGAAGGAGACCTCTGGGTCCCAGGTCGACTACTAATCACAAAATATTGATAATTATTGATTATATAT
>NW_019261632.1:0-1018 GCF_002742605.1 Olea europaea var. sylvestris | reverse complement strand
AATCTAATTTTTGACCGACAAGGAATGAATCGAGAATAAGAAGGTCAAAATAATTTACCTCATCCTAATGTCCCTTCCTAGAACGAATAATATGGGCAATGATATTTTGCAAGACTTTACACGGTAGGGTTAGTTGATTTGCACTAATTTTTGTAATGTTTTCAAAATCTTTTCCCGTCATGGGACGACAAGTAGCCTTCCAACATCGGATGAGCTTTGTGAAGAAAAATTTGGGTATGATGCCCTTCAAGCTCGAGAATGTGGTGAATTAGAGCTTTGGTAATAGTAATACGCACATGGTTAATTAAACAAGAAATTTCATCCAATCGTGGAGTGATAACCATCTTTTTATAGAAATCATTCATAAGCCGAGGGTAGGTACGTTCTTCTAACGTGCAAACCGAAACCCAACCCATATTTTTGAAAAATTCTTCAATAAGAAATGCAAGTGCTTCAATAGTAAAATTGGCAAAATCAACATTTTTACCAATTAAAACCGGTGATTTCTCAAACGAGTTCATCGGACCTTGGGCTCGAAGTCCATTTCTTCGTCGAAAGAGGGCAATGGAGAATGACTAACTATTTGTTTTATCCATTTTCCTGCTCTTTTAGACCCAGTCATGGTGGAAAATTTGATAGAATAGGATGAAATTAGATTAGGGATCGATTTTTGGGAAAAGGGTGAAATGTGAAGGAGAAATCCAAAATTTTGAGTGAGATGAGATCTAGCAAGAGTGGGTTTGTCAATTTGATGTTCAATTGATTAACCGGAACGACCAAATGAAGAGAATGGAGAAGTTGTGGGAAGAGAAACACGAGGGAAATGAAGATGAGGTGAAGAAGAAGAGTCATGTTTGCGTTTTTTAAATTATGATTTTATAGTGTATTGGACGTCTGGTGCATTTATTGAATTTTTGGCAAGACAGTGTTTGAACCTGCTGTCAATCTTGACATGGATTCCAAATCGTCTGGTAGGACTTGTCCGGTACCTTTCAACTATACGGGACAGTCCGTTTGA
>NW_019261631.1:0-1018 GCF_002742605.1 Olea europaea var. sylvestris | reverse complement strand
GGCTAAAATTTAACTGATTGATGGGAAACAAAAATCGCGCCGGGGCAATTTCGTCATTTTTTGCGACGGTGTCGGAATGGGCCAAAATTTGACTGATTGATCGGAAACCAAAATCGCGTCGGGGGTAATTTCGTCGTTTCTCGCGACGGTGTCGGAATTGGCCCAAATTTGACTGATTGATCGGAAACAAAAATCGCGACGGGGGTAATTTCATCATTTTTCGCGACGGTGTCGGAATCGGCTAAAATTTAACTGATTGATGGGAAACAAAAATCGCGCCGGGGCAATTTCGTCATTTTTTGCGACGGTGTCGGAATGGGTTCAAATTTGACTGATTGATCGGAAACAAAAATCGCGCCGTGGGATATTTTGTCATTTTTCACGACGCGCCGTGGGATATTTGTCATTTTTCACCGACGGTGTCGGAATCGGCCCAAATTTGTCGGATTGATCGGAAACAAAAATAGCGCCGGGCGCAATTACGTCATTTTTCGCGACGGTGTCGGAATCGGCTCAAATTTGACTGATTGATCGGAAAAAAAAATCGCGCCGTGGGCAATTTCGTCATTTTTCGCGACGGTGTCGGAATGGGCCTAAATTTGGCAGATTGATCGGACACAAAAATCGTGCCGGGCGCAATTTCGTCATTTTTCGCGACAGTGTCAGAATGGGCCCAAATTTGACTGATTGATCGGAAACAAAAATCGCACCGGGGGCAATTTCGTCATTTTTCGCGACGGTGTTGGTATGGGCCCAAATTTGGCTGATTGATCAGAAACAAAAATCGCGTCTGGGGTGATTTCGTCGTTTTTCGCGACGATGTCGGAATGGTCCCAAATTTGGCTGATTGATCGGAAACAAAATCGCGCCGTGGGCAATTTCGTCATTTTTCACGACGGTGTCGAAATGGGCCCAAATTTGACGGATTGATCGGAAAACAAAAATAGCGCCGGGCGCAATTACGTCATTTTTCGAGACGGTGTCGGAATCGCCTCAAATTTGACTGATTGATCGGACA
>NW_019261630.1:0-1018 GCF_002742605.1 Olea europaea var. sylvestris | reverse complement strand
AACAGAGACGATAGTTGGAGATAGTAAAGGATTATGATTGTACTATTCATTATCATCCAGATAAGGCTAATATTGTTGTCGATTCTCTAAATAGAAAGTCAATGGAACAGCTGGAACCATTACCCACTACTCAGATGGAGTTGATAAAAGACTTAGAAAATTTACGAATCGAAATGGTTACCACACCAAAGAAAGTTACCGCTCGTCTAGTAATTTTTATGGTTCGACGTACTCTTAGAGATCGGATCATAGAAGCATAGGATAAAGATTCATTCTTACAGAAGATCAAGAACAAGATTGGTTAAGAGAAAGGATTTTGAAATAGCTTCAGATCAGGCACTGATGTTTAAAGGAAGGATTTTTGTGCCTAAAAATGAAGTTTGGATGAAGGAGATATTAGAAGAGGCTCATTTCACTCCATACACCTCACATCCTTGTAGCACGAAAATGTATTGAGACATTCGAAATACATTTTTGTGGAGGAATATGAAATGAAATATAGGCCTATTTATCGCAAAATGCATAGTTTGCCAACAAGTTAAAGCAAAACATCAAAGATTGCCATGGTTGTTAAATCCATTGGACATACCTAAATGAAAGAGGAAGAATATCGCAATAGACTTTATGGTAGGATTTTCAAAGTCAGCAAGAGGACATAATGCTACATAGCTAATGGTGGATAGTCTAACCAAGTCTGCTCATTTTCTTCCAGTGAAAAGACATTTAATCTAGATCAACTGGCTCAGTCGTACATTAAAAAAATTGTGATATGACATGGGTCCTCGTCTTTATTACGTCTGATAGAGATTCAAGATTTAAGTTTATATTTGAAGAGCTTACAAGGAGCTATGTGAACAAATTGGATTTCAGTACGGTGTATCATCCTTAATCCCATGGTCAATCTGAATTGATCATTCAAATTTTGGAGGATATGCTAAGAGCTTGTGTTCTGGATCTAGGAGGCAATTGAGAATCATATCTACCTTTGGTGGAATTTGCATATAATAATAGATTTCAA
>NW_019261629.1:0-1018 GCF_002742605.1 Olea europaea var. sylvestris | reverse complement strand
AATTTGACTGATTGATGGGAAACAAAAATCGCGCAAGGGCAATTTAGTCATTTTTCGCGACGGTGTCGGAATCGGCTAAGATTCGACTGATTGATGGGAAACAAAAATCGCGCGGGGGCGATTTCGTCATTTTTCGTGAAGGTGTTGGAATGAGCAAAAATTTGTCAGATTGATCGGAAACAAAAATCGCGCCGGAGGCAATTTCGTCATTTTTCGCGATAGTGTCGAAACGGGCGAAAATTTGACAGGTAGATCGGAAACAAAAATCGCCCCAGGGACAATTTAGTCATTTTTCGCGACGGTGTCGGAATGGGCTGAAATTTGACAAGNGTGACGGTGTCGGAATCGGCTAAAATTTGACTGATTGATGGGAAACAAAAATCGCGCAGGGGCAATTTCGTCATTTTTCGTGACGGTGTCGGAATCGGCACAAATTTGACTGATTGATGGGAAACAAAAATCGCGCAGGGGGTAATTTCGTCATTTTTCGTGACGGTGTCGAAATCGGATAAAATTTGACTGATTGATGGGAAACAAAAATCGCGCAGGGGCAATTTCGTCATTTTTCGCGACGGTGTCGAAATTGGCTAAAATTTGACGGATTGATGGGAAACAAAAATCACGCAGGGGCAATTTCGTCATTTTTCGTGACGGTGTCGGAATCGGCTAAAATTTGAATGATTGATGGGAAACAAAAATCGCGCGGGGGCGATTTCGTCATTTTTCGCGACGGTGTTGGAATGAGCAAAAATTTGACAGATTGATCGGAAACAAAAATCGCTCCTGAGCCAATTTCGTCATTTTTCGCGACAGTGTCGAAATCGGCTAAAATTTGACTCATTGATGAGAAACAAAAATCGTGCAGGGGCAATTTCCTCTTTTTTCGTGACGGTGTCGAAATCGGCTAAAATTTGACTGATTGATGGGAAACAAATATCGCGTCGGGGGCAATTTCGTCATTTTTCGCGACGGTGTCGAAATCGGCTAAAATTTGACTGATTGACGGGAAACAAAAATC
>NW_019261628.1:0-1018 GCF_002742605.1 Olea europaea var. sylvestris | reverse complement strand
CTGCCCAATTAGAAGAACGGGAGTAGATTTTTCAACTTTCAATCTATACAATTTGTAATTCTGGTTTCGTAATACCTATCCCACATTGAAAATTCAAAAGAAACAGTAGGATAAAAGTAATCATTAAAAGAGAAGCCCCAATTCATAATTCCTCGCACCTTTTTCGACATTCTGGCTGAGATCAAGTGTAGTATGTATTCTTATCAGTGTAAAAAAAAAGGTTAAACTCTAACCTTAAGGGTCCCCCACCATCCCTGTCCTGGAATATCGTGAGGGAGGTAAATCGTAGGTTATGCCTCCAAGGGTATAGGGTGGAAGGCTATTTGTACACTTGCACTTACCCAAGAGCCAAATCCATATTTTAGGATTCGAACCCTTGACGCAGCAGCCTCAAGTAAAGCTTGATTTCTCCACCCTCCCCTTTTACCATTTGGAGATGTGCCCTGGGGGCATATTCTTATCAGTGTAGATATCTGATACGTTGGTCATTGGCCCACAAGATATTAAATTATTATTTGGGAAAAATTTATATATTCATATGAAATATAAAATATTTCAAATCAAAATATACTAAATTGTTATTTAAGCCCTGTTTGAACCTCATTATTTTCTCATTAAAATGAAAAATAGGATCGTTATCTATCACATCAAATCCCCATAGTTGACTTTTTTATCTCTTGTTTAGGGCCTATAACGGTTATATTTTTTATTCTCATTTTTATAATAATGTGGCTCAAACGAGGGCTTAATTATACAAAATACTACATATCATCAGAAATAACACCAAAATTTTGTAAGTGAAATTTTGAATATGCATTCAAAACTGAAATCCCGAGTCTTTGTTTGAAGTGTAAGTATTATGCCCTATGTCCAATCAATTTTGGACATAAATACTTTTATATATAATTAATGCAATTAAATGGCAGATCTATTACTTAATTAATAGATAATTAAATAAATAATAGAGTCCGTAGATTCAAATATTTGTAATTTGTTAATCACAAGGAGTTGTGATTGT
>NW_019261627.1:0-1018 GCF_002742605.1 Olea europaea var. sylvestris | reverse complement strand
ACCAAGAGACAGCTGCTGAACCCATGCTAAAGCAGTACGAACGACGATCTATTGAGTCATCTGCCCAGTCCGCATCAGTAAATCCTTCCAACAGAAAGTTACCAACCCTTTTATGCATAAGACCAAATGTGAGAGAGCCTTTTACATAGAGAAGGATTTTTTAGTAGCATCTAAATGAGGAGTTCTTGGACTTTGCATAAACTAAGAAATGACACCGACTAGGCAATTTCTGGCCTTGTGATAGTCAAATAAATCAAACTACCAACAAGTTGTCGAAATCGCCTAGCTTCTTATAACAACTTTCCTTCTTCTTTCTTTAGCTTGAGATGTGTCTCCATAGGAGTTGCCATTTCTTTTGACTCCCTCATGCTGAAACACTCCAACAGGTTCTTTGCATATCTACTTTGAGATATAAAATAGCCTTGATCTGATTTTTCCACTTCTAAGCTGAGAAAACATTCAATTTCACCCAAGTTTTTCATTTTAAACCGGACTGACAATTCATTTCTTAGACGAGAAATTTCAACTTCATCATTTCCAATAATTATCATGTCATCCACATATAGTAAAACCAACAAATGCACATTTGATTCTAGTTTTACAAATAAACTAGAATCCGAATTGGAAACTTGAAACCCACAAAAGATGAAGTATTGAGCAACTTTACCATACCAAGCACATGGTACTTGTTTGAGGCCATACAATGCCTTCTTCAGCCGACACACATAATCTGGAAATTTTTCGGAGATGAATCCTTGAGGTTGTTCCATCAGTACTTCACAATCCAACTCACCGTAAAGAAATGCATTTTTTACATCAAGTTGCCACAATTTCCAATTTCTATAAGTAGCAAGTGAAACAACAGTCCTCACCGTAACCATTTTTGCTACTGGGCTGAAAGTCTCCTCATAGACTAGTCCGTAGCTTTGAGAGAAACCAAGAGCAACTAGACATGCTTTGTATCTGTCAATTGAGCCATCAGATTTTTTCTTCAAACAATAGACCCATTTGCAAGTGA
>NW_019261626.1:8335-24964 GCF_002742605.1 Olea europaea var. sylvestris | reverse complement strand
TAATGGAGTTACATAATGGTTTACAAATCTAATCAAAAAGTGAGTGGTGAAGTTTTTTTTATTTGGTTGAACAAATTCTCATTTAGTCGTGTATCACCACATCATGTGTATGCAAACCATTATATACATGTAGCACAAATGAAAAACATTTAGAGGTTGTTTAACTAAGCATTTGATAAAAGTTAATAGTGGATTTTCAAAATAGTTTATAAAAGTTGTGGGTTCCATCAAAAGTGTGGTTAAAATTAATTGTTAAGTGATCCCAAACAAGCACTTAATGAAAAACTACAACTCTGGGCATTACTCTAAACTACTATGTACGTTATTAATCTTGGCATAACCAAACACTCAAATCATGGGATCAATTATTAAAAAATATTGACGAATAGGACCTTATTGACAACAATAGTCACCATGATATGTCCTTGACCTAGTCTACTAATTAATCATTCAACTTAAGTATATCATAAGATAGATATCATGTATTCGAATCTTGATAGACGTGAAAAAATTCATGAGAGGTAAAATTGATCAGGCTCTCCAAAATGAATAATGCGTATGAGTTAGCTGTCCGTGGCTTTGTGCATCTGTCGGATCATTACACTAACTATGATCTATGAATTCCCCAACATGTATTAAAAGATGTATGCTTTATTTTTATATATTATTGCTTATCATAATAACCATTCAAATTATAATCAATTAAGTAACAATAAGTCTCCCAGAAGCCAATGTCATGCTTATTAGTATTTCCATCTGCCTATTTCTTTCCTTCAATCCAATCTCAATAATGCCACTAAAAATCTTTTGACAGTCGCTTATTGGTCTTTCACTTTCAGATACAAAATTTAACATGATCCTGTAATTTCCACTAGCGAATTCTAAGGTAGCATTTTCCAAAACCTCCATCGCAGCCCCATAACCAGCATTGCAGATTTCGTAAAGATCCCTCATTTCTTTGTTTTTTTCAGCAGCTTCTTTCTTTTGTATGAAAATCCGCGTGTTGGTCGAGTTTTCCAGTGATCGAGTCAGGGCTATTTGAGTTAGACCAACAGCATTTGTTACAGGGGAATGAATGTTTTTGTTAAACACATTGGTGCAGAATTCATAATCTGGTGTTTGTCGACAAATCTTATGGATTAATGCTTGAGTAGGATCATCGCCTAAGGTGGGTTGAATGAAGGAGAAGATGATGAACCATGCAGAAAAGATCAAGAGCCAATGAATGAAATCCATGGAAAAAGTTTCAATGAACTTGAGATCGAGAGAGAAAAACTGAGATTACCCCCGTATTGTAATGTCTATGGTTCAATTAAACAAAGGAAGCCATCTTGGTATTTAAACAAAAAAAAGAGTCCTTTTTTCAGTACGTACATGCTAGATTATCTTGTTATCTGTTATCTGATTATCAAAATTAGTTTGAATTTTGTTATTCAGATTGCTATAACTTGAGGGGATTTTTTATTTTTCATAATGAAGATGGTGTCTTTATTTTCTATAATTTGTGGGATTTTTTTATTTTCATGACATGGGGGTTGGTGTCTTAATTTTGAGATCGTCACGAGGTTATGCTTAGATTGCATTAATCTTTATTCTTTTAATTTTCATGATTTTGAGATTAGTTCTTTCTTCATGTTGTGATAATAATGCTAAAATTGCCTTCCTCTTTAAGCTATCAGCGAACCGTCAAGTCTCGATCACTTTGTTGGGGAATTGAAATCAAGTGATTTTTATAAATTATGATTATTAACAATGACCTATTTATATTATTTATCTACAATATATATTGAGCCCTTGTTTGAGCTTCATTCTTCTAAAAAATCATTTTTTTCAAAACTCATTTTCAATCATACATTTTTCAATAAAATAATATTACACGTAAATCCAAAATTTTTTCTTAATTTTTAATCACACATTTTTCATCAATTTACTATTTAAAATGCATTTTTTACCCCCAATGGGAATCAAACAAAAAATTGAGTATTGAGGAGAAAATTTTGAATGCCAATTTTACCCTTACATGTTTAGTAATATGTCAATTATACCCTTATATATTTAATACTACTATTAATGTAATTTAACTTCATTTAATATACATTTAAGTGTAATGCTATTAATCGAATAAATGGTTATTTAAGGCCATCACTTGAACTCAAACAACATATGTTTTTCAATTTCATTTTGAATTAATGAAATTAATCAAATTAAAATAATTTTTTTTTTTTAGCCATCATCATTTGAGCTCCTTAAACAATACCCATTTTTCAATTTTATGTTGAATAAATTTAATTAATGCTGTTGATAAAAATCCCCATATATTTAGTTTTATGTCAATTCTACTCTTATATATTTAATATAGTACCATTTAATATAATTTGACTTCATTTAATAACCATTTAAGTATAATGCCCATTGTTTTATATTGTTTAATTACTTAAATTACATTATTTAAATTAAGTTTACCACTTAAAATCTCAGCTCACATAAATAGATGTAATTTGTTGTTATAATTATATAATAAAATATATTAAAGGATGCATTAATATAATGGTAGATTAATTATCATTTAATATAATATTTATTATATTTTTAAAATGATTATATATGCAGACTAGCATCGAGATTAAACTTAATTTAATTAATATGGAATTATGAGTACTTCAATATGAAAAATGAATGCTATGCGTAAAAGGAGTCTACATGGAATTAAATTTTAATTAAGATATCATTAATGACAGATTTAATAAAGTATAATGTTATTTTATATTTACATGTGTATACATTATATTATTTATTATTTATATACATGAGCTTCACCTAAAATCAATGCTCATCAACTTATATAATTATATTATAATTACAATATTTATAAAAACAAAATATTGGGGATAGATGAGAAATGTTCAATTTACCATTTTGTCCTTATATAACATTGTCAACATTTTCATTCAAAGATTATAAATTTCACGTTTAATTAATTAATAGTTGATAATATAGTTAACTATTCAAACACAAAGGACAAAAAATTGAAAAGAAAAAATTGCTTAAATGTGATCAACGGCTAGGAAGGAAAGAATCGATGATGGGAGAAACTATCCATCAATCTTAAAAACCTTACAAATCGCTTCTAATAATTAGGAGTTACTTACACTTTCCATACTTGTATCAAACCCACTAAATACAAGCTTTGCATCTCAATTACACATTTTTTTTTTTTAACTAAAACCAATTTTTTAAGTATTAATAAAAAGTATTGGGTATTTATTATTATGTTTTCATTTTTGTATAAGTATAAAATCTGATGGTAATCATGTTAATTATTGGATATAAATATAAAAAGAAAAGATCAAGATTTTTATCTCGGTACATTTAAAGAGAGAATTTTTATTCCTCCATTTAAACTAATTCCATGCAAAAGAAAAACAAAAATTTTGTTTAAGATTTTTTACACCGGTATCTATTTTGAATGTAACTTTGGTTTCTAAATTAAAATAAATGCTCTGAATTAATATGAAGAGCATGATTAATATGTAATTTTTTGTTTCTAAATTTATTAAGGTAAGATACTTTTTTTATTTTTTTAAGGTAAAAAGTTTATAATACAAAGAAAATGAGTAATTTTTTAATTTGCAAATTATTTATCTACATTTAGTTTACTAATACATAAACATTTTAAACTTAATCAAATGTACATCTTCTAATTCAATTTTTCTTTGTGTTTGCCTATATCACAAAATTGGTCGATAACACTATAATGGTTGAAAATAGGGGTCCAACCAAAGTTTAATATAAACAAATAACTAAACAAATCATTATATTTCAGTTTATTCAACATTTTCACTCTATATACACAATTTCATAAAACTTTTATTTATAACAACTAATGTGAATCCGCGTAGTAACGGCAACTACAAAACTCACAACAAGGTTGAAACCGAATACCAAGAACATCAAAGATCCAAGGTTTTGGATTTAATCCAAAATTTATGAACCAAACAACCAACAACAATGAATTTGTCGACCTCTTGATCACACAATTATTGAACCTCACCCGGATTTGTGAACATCACAAGATTGTTAATCTTGATAAGTTCGAATTGAACAATTAAGAACAAGAGAGTGGAAGCAAACAAGCCTCTCAATTATTTCTCAATATCAAAAGTCCCAAGATTACAATGAATAAAATAAGTCCTATTTGTATCAAGTCCTAAAAACCTAAATTTAAAAGGAAAATACATGCAAAATATTGTAAAGATACTAAGATATTAGAGTTATAAAGCAAATAGGAAACTCGCAAGAAAATTATAATTCTTGGTCTCGAAATACACCTTGATGCCGCATGGAATATTTCCATGCGGTCGCATGGATCAATATTTGCTGTCGATTAATTTTCTGCTTCCTCTTGAGTGACCACATGAGACTTAAAGCCTTGCAGTCACATGGCTTTATGGCAGGCGCGATTCCTCGCTTCTTGAATTGAATTGCCTCCTAGTTGTTCGGCCTTCGGCATCCCCACATTACACTTGAGATTTGGCTTGTTAATTGGATGACTTTGTTAGCTCTTCGAGGTCTCCCACTTAGCTCAATTCTTAGTCTTGGCTCCTTATCAACCTGCTTCAATTCCTTGCCATATTGATGCCTTCCGTGGATCCCATCACATATTCTTAGCCAAAATAGTTTATAGCCGAGAATAGCCTATTTAAAATGCAAATATATGTACTAATATACAAATGTCTGAAATTCATTCTTAAAAGAAATAAAAAAAAATGAGAAACAAACATCTCTATCCGTCAATATCGGCACAGTCAAACTAAAAATGTATGGTGATACAATTAGCACCATCCAAGAGGTACGACATGTGAAGGGTTTGAAGAAAAATCTATTGCCCAAGGGACAATTAGATGGCAGTTGGTGTAAAATGCATGTTCAAGATGGGATTATGAAGATAGTCAAAGGCATACATGTGGTGCTAACAATGAATAAGATATAGGCCAATTTTTTACACACTTAAAGGAAAGATACAGTGAGAGGGAGAAGCATATGTTGCATCGACAAGTTAGTAGAAGAATTAACGATGATGTGGCACCGCAAATTCAACCACATGTCGGAATGAACTGTGAAAAATCTCGTAGAGCAAAAGCTTTTTCGAGGACTCAAAAAAGGTTTCATTATCCTTTTGTAAGCAATATACTGCTAGTAAGTAGTACAGATTGAAATACAATAGCTTCATTATTAGAAGCAAAGTTATTTTAAAGCTGGTTCATTCTAATAATTTGCAAGCACCAGTTTTGTCCTTAGGACGTGCACGATACTTTATGTCTTCCATTGATGACTACTCGAGGAGATGTTACTTAATCCAATCAAGAGAAAGGCAGATGTATTTTCGGTCTTCAAAATATTCAAAGTGCTAATAGAACTTGAATGTGAAAAAAAGATCAAGTGTTTAAGGACTTATAACGGATGAGAATATATCAATAATGAATTTGATAATTTCTATCAACAAAAAGGTATTAAAAGAGAGTTCACAATGACGTACACTCCACCACAAAATAGACTGGCAGAGTCGATGAATAGAATAGTGTTAGAAAGAACAAGAGCAATGCTGACAACTGTGGGGCTAGCAAAGTCATTCTTGGCTAAAGCAGTAAAACCACCTGTTATGTAATCAATCAGTTACCATTAGCCGCTTTTGAACTAATGATGCGTATAGAGATGTGGACCGATAAGGCAGTTGATTATTCTCATTTATTTGTATTTGGAAGTCCTATGTACATTATGTATAGCATCCAAGAAACATCAAAGCTGCATCTAAAATCCAAAAAATGCTTTTTCTTATGGTATATTGATGTAGTCAAGAATTACTACATGTGGGATCCCACTACCCACGAAGTGATAATCAACAAAGACATAATAGTTGCCGAAGGCAAGTGACAAGAAAATGAAGCTAATAGCTCTTCAAATGGGAAATTAGAGTACAAAATTTCATGTTAAAGATGGTCAAGAATAAAAGGTTCTAGAATCTTCTGAAGTACCTCTAAAGCACAAGAAACGAAAACAAGTTGAATCTATAGCTCCAGAAATTTGTAGATCAACACGAGAGATAAGAGAACTAGCATCCCACTCCAAGTACATTATGAGGGGGGGCAATATTGCATAATGTATACTAATAGAGGATTGAGAGCCATCAACTTTCTATGAAATTATAAATAGCCAAGAAACTACTCTATGGATGACAACAATGGAAGAAGAAATGAAAGCTCTTTATAAAAACAAGACATGAGATCTTGTTTTACTACCACAAGGCGGGATAACTATCGACAACAAATCAGTCCATAAGATTAAGCGAGATGACAATGACCAAGTGGAGCAGTATCGTGCAAGATTGGAGGTGAATGGTTAGCTCAAAAATAAGGCATTGACTTCAATGAAATATTTTTCTCCTGATGTTCGACTTATAACAATTCGAGTAACCTTGAGAACGTGTGCTACATTTGACTTGCACTTGGAATAGTAGGATGCGAAAACTACATTTCTTCATGAAAAACTTGAAGAAGATATTTATGTACTCCAACGAAAAGGTTATAAAGAAAAAGAAAAAGAGAACGTGATTTGCAAGTTGATCAAGTCTCTGTACGATCTCAAACAAGCACCGAAATATTTGTATAAGTGATTTGATTCCTTTATGTCTTAGATATAACTGACTCAGGTCAGACATTTGTGCTTACTACAAGAGATTTTGTGATCATAATTTCATTAATTCTGCTGTTGTATGTTAACGGCGTGTTGGTAGTAGGCCCTAAAAAGATTATTTTAAAGATTTGAAAGCATAGTTGTCTAAAGATTTTGAAATAAAGGACTTGGGACCTACAAACAAGATCCTAGGGATGGAAATTTATGAAGATAAACAATAGGAAGATTTGGCTTTCTCAGAAGAACTATTTGAAGAAAATCTTGCAGCGCTTTAATATGCAAAATTGTAACCTAATTTCTACCACTCTTTCTATTAATTTCAAGTTATCCTAAAATATGAGACCTAGAACGAATCAAAAAGGATAGAAATATAACGAGTACCATATGAATCAGCAATGGGTCGCTTAATGTTCGCTATGATTTGCACAAGACTAGACATTGCATAAGCTAAGTGAATAGTTAGTCGATACATGGTAAATCCTAGTAAAGAGCATTGGAATACTCTAGAGGATCCTGAAATATGTCAAAGATGCCTCAAATATTGCATTATGTTATAGATATCATAGTTTACTATCAAAAGCTATATTGATTCAAATTATGTAGGAAATCTAGACGAGCAAAATCACCACCGGATATGTGTTTTACTCTTCCTAGAGGAGCCGTAAGATGGGTTTCAAAATTACAGTCTATCATTGCTACTTCTCCAATGGAGGCAGAATATTTCACTGCTACACAATCTGGTTGCAAATGTAAGGCCCTGTTCTCTTTACCGTTTTCGGGCAGTTTTCTGTTTTCAATTTTTCAAAACGGTGAAAACGTGTTCTCTTTCCCGTTTTCGAAAACGAATTTTCGAAAACGAAAAAAAAAATTGTGAAGAAAACACAAAACGACTTTTTTGTTGTTTTGGGCGTTTTCAGTGTAAAACTTGAAAAAATTGAAAACGCGGGAAACACCTTTTTCTATTTTTTATTATTATTATTATTATTATTATTATTATTATTTTGAGGAGGTGGTGTGGTGATTCTCAAATTTTCAAAAAAAATTAAAAATTAAAAAAAAAATTTGGTGTTTGGAGGTGGTGTTGTGGTGATTCTCAAAATTTCAAAAAAAAAAAATTCATTTTTTTTGTTTTGAGAAATTAACAAAAAGAACGCATTTTCAACAATTTCAAAATAAACACTCAAAACACAAAACTCAAAATGAATTCAAAACTCAAAACACAAAACTGAAATACAAAGAGAACACTCCCTAAATGTATGAGTTCGAACACAAACAAGAGAAGATTTCTCTATTTTGTGATAATGAAAGCACTTTACACTTAACAAAGAATTATCATTTTACTCGAAGACAAAACACATTGGAATTCAGTATCACTTTTTACATAAGAAGGTAGTAGAAGTGTGAATATACAAAAAAAAATCCATATTTGAGACGTCCTAGTAGATATATTTACAAAACCAATCAAAAATGTCAAAGTTATATGATGGTGATCCCCTATTGGCCTGACGAAAATATAAGTAGCATGAAAGAGCAAGATAAAAAGGATGAAACGGTTAGTACAAAATTGACTTTAAGTGGGAGAAATTTGTTGATAAAGTCGATTTTTTATGTTCTGACGTAATTTTGTGTTCACATTATGCAATAATAATTTGCTGTTCACACAACACATCCGTAATTTGGTTTTCACACTGTGTAGCCATAATTTAGTATTCATGTTGGGCAGCTGTAATTTGTTGTACACACTGTACAGTCACAATTTAGTGTTCACACTGTGCAGTCACAATTTAATGTGAACCACAATTTAATGTGAACCATGCAACGTTCACATTACTTTTTAATCATCTATATATAACCCTTCACTTGTGTTATCCCATTCTTGAGAGAAAACAAAGAGAGGGGAAAAGTTTGAAAGAGAGAAAAAGAGAAATTTCTCCTAAATGCTTAGTCTTTATTTAAGATAGTGTTTTCCATATTATAAGAGAGAGATTATTGTTGTTGTACGAAATTGTTGTAATACTTATACAGTCTGCCAATAATTTTTATTCATCAATTTTTCTTTAGTTTTGTCATTTCTACTTTAGTTACATTTTTCTGCTTTGAACACAACTTCCTAACAATTTTTTCCAATTTCCACTATATAATTTAGGATAAAGTTGTTAACTAATATCTCATCATTCACATGAATATGGTAAACATGGACCAAAGCTCACAAATGTTGTATAAAAAAGTCCTTTAAGTGCAAGTACGAGAAACAGTGGTTTAAAAGTAAGTGCAAGTACGAGAATCAATGGTTTAACATTCTACACAATATTGAATCCTAACTTTCTTTTTCTCGCCACCCATCTGTACGCTACACTTCTCTACAATGCTGCATTTGAGGTGCTTTTTACAAGAAATGTTTCCAGCATCTTTCATATAATTCGTCAAAGATGGCATATTGCCTGAAATGTCTCAAGTTGCCCAACAGAAGTATACAAAACCAACATTTGAGCAAATTTAATGCTATTGATAAACCTATCACGTAGCCATGAATAGAAACCATGCATGTGAAACTTTAATTACCTCATAATTCAATAGAAAACTAAGGATAAGTAGTAGAAACAAGTTTGAGCACTAAGAGAAATGCAAGTACAACAAAAAAGAAACATAATTAAAAAAATTTTGATGCAGCCCGTCCATCTTCGGCTTAACTATGCTGTCCAAGAAAGTACCGAAAACAACTTCCCCTTTATCTCATTATATTCTTCTATTTTCGTTCCCTCCAAAAAATCCAATTCAAAATGGCCACCAAAATTCCTTCCACATCCACCTTGTATTTAGCCTCTCCTCGGCCAATGACACGGCCATCATGTCCAAATTGCTCTCCACCCTCTCCCCCACCCTGTCTGGCTGGTCATCCACCACATCCACTACTGCACCTGGAAGTGGAACAATGTCATTTGCAATCCTTACTATTCCGTTATTTCCATCAACCTTATTTCCAAGTCTCTCGCGGGCACCCTCCCTCCTTAACTCAATCAACTTTCCCAACTCAAGTAATTCTCCCTCCAAAGAAACATAATTTCTGGAACCTTAATTTCCTTTCCTGATATGACTGCACTTGAAGAAATCTATGTAGATAACAACAATTTTCATTCGATCCGGCCATACTTCCTTTTAGGCCTCACAATCTACAGTCTTTCACCATAAATGACAATAGTAATCTTAGTCCATGGGAAATCCCAAACACCATGTCAAATTTTATGCTAGTAATGCTAGCCTTAATGGCGTGATACCTGATTTTTCTCTGCATTTCCTAACCTCCAAGCCTTGAGACTATCTTTCAATGACTTGTCTGATCATTACCCTCATCTTTTGGTGGCTCAAGCATACAAAAAAATTGTCTCAACTGTCAGAAACAAGGATTGCCTGGAACTATAAATGCATTATCTTCTATGGCTAGAGCTGTCCCAGGTTTTAGTTACATGCTAATTCATTCACTGGTACAATCCCAGGTTTATCCAATTGTACAAATCTGTTTGATTTGCTATTTAAGGGATAATCAGTTCTCACCAGTGTGGTTCCAGCTTCTTTGATTAGCCTACCAAAACTTGTCAACATTAAATTGAAAACAATAAGNATTAGGCAACCTGTCTATACGAGTAAAAGTCGTAGCATTAAACAAACTATACAAAATCATATAAAGCAATTCTTTAATCTATTCAGTTGTCTGTGCATGATCATCAAAACAGCAGCTTTTTCTCTCCCTCCACATACACCAGACGATGCATCCTAGAATAAGATCCCAAACAACTGTGCTATCCTTATTTCGAAATTTTCTCCTCCATGCTTTCAATACATCCTCCATACGCTACGGAAACACTGAATCCATGTGTTGAGAAGTCAGAATGGAGCGAGCATCTTCACAGTGAAGAAACTAGTGGTCAATCGTCTCCCCATTCTTCCTACACATATAGCATCATTCTGCAACATAAAAATCCCTTATTCGGAGGTTATCCACTGTCTCCTCACAACCCTCTATAGTAAAAATGCCACCCGATGAGACAATTTACATTTTTATACCATCTTCCAGGGGAATGAGCTCTCCACAGGTCCCAATATGGATCTAAAATAAGTGCCAACTAAGAAGATAACATCCCGTGCCAACCTCCACCTGCTACAATCAATATCTCCGACCTTGATATGAACCTCATACAAAGAGGTCAAAAGCAGCGCATAATCAACGAACTCCCAATCCTGCAAACCCTTCCCAAAAACAATGGTCTAACTGATATTCTCAGTATGTATATGTAAGACTTCATTTACCATAGCAGATAGCCTCAAAGCAACACGGTGCGGAGAAGGAAACTCCACTCTCAATGGTCAATTTTCACACCAACAATCTTCCCAAAATCTAAGAGTATTGCCTCCCCCCCTCCCCCCCACATACGTCAATATATCTCGAAAATCTCTCCACCCTCGTCGGATATATCTCCATAAGCTCACCCTATAAGGATCACGATCCATGATTGAGCACCATCCCCCTCCATAATACCATATTTCGCCTTTATAATTCTTCTCCAAAAGCTCTTCCTCTCCACGCCGAATCGCCATAGCCACTTACCCATCAAAGCCTTATTAAACAATACAAGACTCCTCTGTCCGAGGGCCCCCATCCTTAGGAGAGAACAAACTGCATTCCAATTAACCAAATGAAGTTTCCTCTCCTCCCCTAACCCTCCCCATAGAAACTCCTATTAAATCCTCTCTAATTTTTTTGCCATTGAGACGGGAATAGGAAATAGTGACAAGAAGTAAATAGGGAGATTCGATAGGGTGGAGTTAATGAAGGTAAGACGTCCTCCCTTTGAGAGGCATATACTCTTCCAACCTGCTAACCTCATCTCCACCCTTTCCACAATATTGTTCCAAATGTGTATATTTTTAAAACGTGCTCCTAAAGAGAGCCCAAGGTATGACATAGGCAGCTGCGCAACCCTATAACCCAATATGGCCGCCAACTCCTCCACGTTGTTGACATCTCCCACTGTGATAACCTCAGATTTTCTCAAATTTATATTCAAATCTAATACAGCTTCAACGCATAGTAGCAGAGGACGCAAGTTCCTAAATTGCTTAGCATTTGCATCCCAGAAGATCAATGTAAGATCAATGTGTCGTCTGCAAATAGCAAATGAGATGCCCTCAATTGGTCAACCATAAAACCCCTCAACAAACTCTCCTCCACAACCTTCTCAAGCATCTACTAAATGCCTCCATAACGATAACAAATAGTAATGGAGACAAACGATCCCCTTACCTCAAACCTCTACTACTCCGAAAGTAACTCTCGGGAGTGCCGTTCACCAAAACTGAAAAAGAGACCGTAGAGATACAAAACTGAATCCAAATGTACCACTTATCCCCGAAACCACATCGCCTGAGCATATATAAAAGGAATCCCCAATTAAACGTGACCATGTGCTTTCTAAATATCAAGCTTACATAACAACCCTAGAACCCTATTCGCAATCTCAAGTCAATACATTCGTTTGCTATAAGTACGAAATCCAAAATATGTCGCCTTTTGACAAACGCATTTTGAAATTTAGACACCACTTTCCCCAACACCTCTTTTAATCTATTTGACAGCACCTTTGCAATAATCTTGTACACCCCATTTTGAAATTTAGACACCACTTTCCCCAACACCTCTTTAATATCTGTCGCTCCCAATTTTTTTGGAATCAGCCCAATAAATGTAGCATTAGAACTTCTCAAGAATCTACCACACTGAAATAAATAAGTAAATACCTCCACAATGTCCAGTCGCACCACTTCCTAACAAGCCTTATAAAATGAAAAAGAGAAGCCGTCCAATCCTGTGCCTTATCATCATTCATGCTAAATACTACCTCCCGAATCTCATCCTTCCCAAATGGTCACTCTAACCAATCTGAATCCTCCTAGTGATAGTAGAAAAATCTAACACCTCCAACTCGAGCCACCAGTCAAACCACTCCCTATAAAGATTTTGATAAAAACTCACCCTTTCAGTCCCAATGTCCTGTGGGTCTTCATAAATAACTCCATCTACCTCCAACATAGTGATAGAATTGATACACCTGTTGGAATTAGAGACCTTATGAAAAAACTGGATACATTTATCCCCCTCCAACCATTTGACCCTAGATTTCTAGCGCCAAGTTATTTCTTCCATTTCCACCAACCTCTCCCCTTTAATTTCCACGTCTCTCCATCTCTTCCCCTACCAATCCTTGACTCTCCTATCTCATATCTAGCTCCTCTATCTAAAATGCATTGATTTTTGTGCCAATTAACATCCCCACCTCCTCCTCATTCCACTTCTTTATATCTCTCTTCAAGACTTTCAATTTTTGGTCCAACACACAACTAGGAGACCCCATGAAATCATAAGATGTCCACCAATCCCGCACAGGCTCCTTAAAGCCTTCTAATTTTAACCACATTTTCTCAAACCTAAAAGGCCTTCTTCCACTACACCTCACATTCCCAGATAGAAAAATAGGGAAATGATCTGAATACACCCTCCCTAATCTTCTTTGCGTGATCCCCGGGTACATCTCCTTCTACTCCCCACTAATAAAAAATGGATCTATTCGAGATAGAACAAGTCGATCCCTATTAGAAGACCAAGTCGCTTCCAATTAAATGCAGGTCCACCAGCATATTCTCCCTAATAAAATCTGAGAACTCTTCCATTGCCCCTGTTAATCTCCCACTGCTAGACCTCTCAACAGGGAACAGAAGCATGTTAAAATCTCCCCAACTGCACGTTGGAATGTTCCACCAAGCCATCATCACAGCCAACTCCCACAATACACCCCTACTCTCATTAGCATTAGGCACATAGACTCCTATAAACTTCCAACAGAATCCATCCCCAACATTTCTAAACGAAAGCGATAAGGAAAATAGCCTTTCACTGACCTCTTCCATATCAAACACTCACGACATATTGATACTCGACATGCTGTCCTCCACATAAACTACTCACAATAGCCCTTGAGATGGACTCCAACTTAGTTTCTTATAAACAAACAAGATCTGCCCTCCATTCCCTTAGCAGATTTCTAACACCTAACATTTTCCCCGCTTCATTAAGCCCCCACACGTTCCAACTAATTATTTTTGGAATCATTTAAACGCTCTGCCTTCCCTCCCCAAGCATTCCTTTCTTTGATTCGACACCCTTTGCGTTATAATTTACCAATCATTTGAGCCGCTTAAGTTCACGGTTACCCTTTCTTCCTGATTTACCACCTTGTTTACTTATTCCTTTTCCCCTACTAGCCTCCAGTTCCTCAAATAAGTGCAAAAGTCTACTTTCATATCCATCGCAAGACACACCAACTTACTAAAATCCTAAACTTTTTTAAGGACCCAATTTGAAGGTGGGGTCCAACTTCATCCTCTTCCTCCACTTGCACAACATTAGTGTCTATTCCTCCCTTCTTGGCACCATCTACCCACAACACCAGAGCTTTTTTCATCTCTATTTCCCCTTCCTTTAGAGGCTTAGAGTGCCTTCTATTATATGTGTTCCCAACCATGGTTCTCGAGCATGTAGCCTCTTGCTCTTTTAAGGCTATCGGAATTGAATCCTTTGCCAATAAATGTCATGTTTCTTCTCCACTGATAATAATCCATCGGCCGGCTGCGTCATGTCCATCACACCCAGTGTCACCAACTCCACATTAACCATAGTCAGCTCCCGTTCATTAGAACAAGGTAACACCTCCCTATCTGCTTCACTCCCCAAGTCATTATCCTCCTTTTCTGTAGTAGTGGCTACTTTCAATGATAACTCCTTAAGAGTCAAGATATCTATTTGTTTTCCAGACTCATCCACGCTCTCCCCAAACTTATGACAGTAAAGCATCTTGAAGTTCACTTTGGACCCACATCCCACTAGTCTAACTAATTCATCCAGTTCCCCTTTCAACGCCTGAACACGAGCCTTTATTTCAGCACAATTCAGCAAACCATCATATGAAACTTCTGCATATACTTCTTTAAGCTTAGACATCATACAATGACCTTCATTTTCACTCACCTTAGTCGCCTTTTCCTTTCCCATTAGCATCCTTTGACTAATATTCTGCGAGGTCTGTAAGTTTGCCGTAACTTCGGCATAGGTCATCCCTTGTCGACTTCCTTCATCTATCGTTTGACGTTTAGCCTTATCTCCAACAACAAATGAATCAATTACTACCTGAAACACCCGTGAGATCGATGCCCATCCTTTTCCATTCATACCTTCCAGCACCATCACGACTCCTTTCCGAAGCTTTTCCCCATACTGTGCAATTGTCAAATATCTACCGCGGCTATTCACACATCGTTATGCTAAAAAAGCTCTTGAAGACTCGTTGAACTCTGAGAAAAAATCCTCCAACCTATTAGTCACCCTCAACTTATCCACCATATTCACCATCCAAAGTGCACCAAACCTTCCCATACATATTTCATTTAATATCTTCTATCCCCACTCTATCATTCTAACAATGCCAAAATTGTTAACAGACATTGCAATCTCCTTTGCCTCTATTCGAAACCTACGATTGAATACCATACCATATGAATTCTCCAACTTTTTCCCTTGATTTTGTGTAAATGGTGCATCTAATGGTAAAACCGGTATCCCAAATGATCTAGACTAAGCAAGAATAAATTTTTGGTTTTCCGGTGCCTCCACGCGCCGGAGCAACGCGAGCCCTGCGCCATGGTCTAGTCGGGGTCGGATTCACCTGCACAGTCTGTCGGTACGGCACATGCCGGAGCAGTGACCAATTCTCGATGAATCTGGTTTTGGGTCCCAGATTGCACCACCTCTCTGCCTGGTTTTCTCCCCTACCACCAGTTTCTCCAGCGCCTATTGCCTCCAATCGGAGCAACGATTTGAGCTACGTGCTAAGTTTTTTGCCTAGGGCAACCACATGTGGATGTGGATTAATATGTGGTGTGAGGCCGGTGGTTTGGGATTTGCCGATTGATCGCCATCGTCGACGTCTATGTGGGTGGGTGATTGAGGATTGGGTGGTGTATTGGTTGGCTAAAAGACTTGAATACTAGGGGAGGGAGCTCCATCGCACCAAGAGTAATTTGCCCAACAATATAATTATTCTGGAGTTAGAATTAACAAATAAAAGTCATTAATATACAGTGTACACACTGTGCCACACAACCTAAAAACTCGATAATGTAAATTTGCATGAAATTTTGATAATTTCTCAAAAGATTTTAAATTAAATATCCAAGAAATTAAGTTCACTTTTTCAACATTATAGTGTCTATAGCTGCTCATTTTGGTCAGTCTTTTTCCTTCTCTCACTATTCGGCTTTTGCTCCAAAGTATTTCGATATTCTTTAAGGTCCGTTGGTCATAGGCTTGGACAACCCAAGCTGCGGGAGAGGGTTCTCCCAGTTCGGACAAAAATGAGAAATAACCCCCGTTTGATTCTCATTCTTTGGCCACAAAAATGAAAAATATGACCGTTATCCATCACATCAAGCCACTATATTTGACTTTCTATCTCTTATGTGGATCCCGTAATGGTTGTATTTTTCATTCTCATTCTTACAAAAATAGGTATCAAACAAGACTATAGATGCAAACCCAATAATTAATCTTTGTTCAAGATAAAGGCATATCATGATCTCACCATTCTAGATCACAAAATCAAGCATGAATACTATAATCAAGCAAGAAAACAACGTAAGGTTGAATAAGAACTCTTTTTTTCTTTAACCAAACATAAGAGTTGTCTAATCAAGTTATATGATACTTCACGGCTCACGCGATCATATCTAAATAGCATATCGACCTTTGTTGTATCAATCACGTGCAACCACCTAACCTTGAAATCACACTTTTATAGTCTCTTTGCTTTATGTACAATCTCATTTCCACTTACC
>NW_019261626.1:0-1298 GCF_002742605.1 Olea europaea var. sylvestris | reverse complement strand
CTTCTAAAAGAACACATGCTAATGTACCTGTCCTTGTAAGCCAAAGCCAAATTGGCATGCGCCTCAGCCATGTTTGGTTGTACGGAAATAGCACTTAGATAGTCTTGAATTGCCTCATTAACTCTTCCAATTTCCTTGTAAGTATTACCCCGATTAACCAGACCGTCTGCTGCAATTGGATCAATTCTGAATACCTCATTGTAGCAAGACATCGCATTCACATAATTACCGTGTCATTCACAATAACATAAAAAATGTATGCAGCTTCCAGGTTAAAATCTTCTGAATTATTAGCATAACAGAAGAACTTCCTTTCTACAATTTAAATCAAAGTTATTCTGCACCAAATTTTGTAACTTGAGGTTAAACAGCATACCTGTTGTTTGTATATTATAGCTAAATTACTGAAAGGAGCAGAGAGCCCTGTTGTAACTGATAAAGTTGCCTTGTAGCATTGAGCAGCAGCATTCATCATGTTCCTTTACAAAAATAAACAGAAAATTTGATGACCAACATAGAAACAAATGAATATGAAGAGAACATCCGGATAGAAACATAAAATTAACATTTATCATCAAGTACCTCAAACATACCACTCCATATAAATATTTCCAAGATTGGTGAGTGCTTGAGGATTACTAGGTTGAAGAGACAAGCAATGCTTCATAAACCAACAAAATAAGGATAAGATAAGATGGAAAAAGATCATTAGGAAAACCAAGCAACGGTGAAAAGAGAAATTATGCGATAGCAGTGGATTGCTTCTTCAACTCTTCCAGCACCTTTCAATGCATTACCCTGCCCCAACCATCATAATCAAAAAACAATAAGTTGATCTTTTTAATAAGATCATAGATCAGCTCAAATGTATCACCAAAGCATGTATAAAATGATATTAAACAAATTTTAAAGGAAATGAAAGAGCAACCAGGTTACTGTATGCATCCAAAAATCCAGCATCACAAGCAATAGCTCGCTTGTAGTGGGCTATTGCCATATCAAGGTTGCTTTGCTCATAGTATATACTAGCCAGGTTGCCTGCAAAAGGTGTTTCATATTATGATCAGAAACACCAGAGAAAAATTAGTGATACGCAGTATTTTTGAGTTGACAACTGGAAAGTCCTAGGGAATCTTAAGTAACACGATTGTATTTGTATGATCTCAGCAAGTTAGAACAGATAGGGTGCTCAAAAGGTCAAATCTAGATTCCTACAAGGAGAGATAATGGGTAGGCAGGGAGCAATGTATAGAAGTATTTCTTTTTACCGTTTTATCTAGTGCAAGACGACATTAGAA
>NW_019261625.1:0-1018 GCF_002742605.1 Olea europaea var. sylvestris | reverse complement strand
TCATTGTGTTAGTCTCCTTTGTGTGAGTAAACTGTTGGAAGTGGTCTGTCCATTTTCGATTCCAGTGAAGCGACTTGGTGTTTGGGGTTGTGAGGGCTCGTGTGTTGAGTTCGGTGCCTCTATGATGGTTGTAAAGGGCGTGGTCTGAGCCTAAATATAGATCTAAACCTTGATCCAGTGGCTTAGGTTTTCTGTAAATCTGCTGCGTATATATTCTGGTTGTATAGTTTGAATAGATCTTGGATTAATAGTGGTATCAGAGCCTTCTTTGTCCGTTCTTGAGTCTTCGATTGAAGGTTTGAACACTGGAAAATTAATTTCCAGGTGTTCGACTGTAGATCGCAAAACGCTAGGTTTTGATTTGAGTCAACCTAGTGGTCTATGGAGCTGATTCACTACAAAAATTATGAAATACGAGGGAATTCTGTGTCTCCTCGCCTTGATCTGTGAGAGAACCTGAAATACGAGTTCCTGTGGGTTTCGTTCTTGAGCTGGAACCCTAACTTCGAAATTGATTGGAAGGACTCTAAGCTGTTATGGCCTGACTTGAAATTTGGTGACCTGCAGAGCACTTATCCCCTATTGCCATAACCTGTTTTTTGATTTCAGCTGGTGGTTAACTGTTTAACCACCTTCGGTTTGCACTTCTTGAACCCTACACGACTGCACACACTTTTAATTCTGCATTTATGAGTATATGCCTCTATGTGACTATGTTGATATGTTCATTTGTTGTATATTGTAACTTGTTACATTAGTTAGTGATATCTTGTTATATTTGCCTGTGATCATTAAAGTGTGGGTGATTCAAATTGAGCCTTGACCTGAGAACTTGATTCTCACGGAATCTTGGTGAATTTGATCAACCCTAGGTCCTACAGATATTGTTTTTGATACTGAGATATGGTTTTTTGCCTACATTGTTATATTCTCTGGTTCTTGTGGTGTTTACATTAGTATGTCTACTGATCCTGTTATTGATTAAAATAATTGTGGCTCATTCATTTGACTGCATATT
>NW_019261624.1:0-1018 GCF_002742605.1 Olea europaea var. sylvestris | reverse complement strand
GGCGAGATTTTTATTTCCGATTAATCTGTCAAATTTTAGCCGATTCCGACTCCGTCGCGAAAAATGATGAAATTGCCCCCCGGGGCAATTTTTTTTTTCGATCAATCTGTCAAATTTTTGCCGATTCCAACACCGTCGCGAAAAATGACGAAATTGCCCCCGGAGCGATTTTTGTTTCCCATCAATCAGTCAAATTAAACCGATTCCGACACCGTCGCGTAAAATGACGAAATTGCCCCGGGCGCGATTTTTGTTTCCGATCAACCTGTCAAATTTTATCCCATTCCAACACCGTCGCGAAAAATGACGAAATTGCCCCCAGCGCGATTTTTGATTCCGATCAATCAGTCAAATTTTAGCCCATTCCAACACCGTCGCGAAAATGACGAAATTGCCCCCGGCGCGATTTTTGTTTCCGATCAATCAGTCAAATTTGAGCCCATTCCGACACCGTCGCGAAACATGACGAAATTGCCCCCGGAGCGATTTTTGTTTCCGATTAATCTGTCAAATTTTAGCCGATTCTGACACCGTCGCGAAATATGACGAAATTGCCTCTAGAGCGATTTTTGTTTCCGATCAATCAATCAAATTTTAGCCCATTCCGACACCGTCGCGAAAAAAGACGAAATTGCCCTTGGCGCGATTTTTGTTTCCGATCAACCTGTCAAATTTTAGCCCATTCCAACACCGTCGCGAAAAATGACGAAATTGCCCCCGGAGCGTTATTTGTTTCTGATCAATCAGTCAAATTTGAGCCCATTCCGACACCGTTACGAAAAATGACGAAATTGCCCCGGTGCGATTTTTTGTTCCGATCAATCTGTCAAATTTGAGCCCATTCCGACACCGTCGCGAAACATGATGAAATGTCCCCCGGAGCGATTTTTGTTTCCGATTAATCTGTCAAATTTTAGCCGATTCCGACACCGTCTCGTAAAATGACGAAATTGCCCCCGGCGCGATTTTTGTTTCCGATCAACCTATCAAATTTTAGCCCATTCCAACACCGTCGCGA
>NW_019261623.1:0-1018 GCF_002742605.1 Olea europaea var. sylvestris | reverse complement strand
ATGAAAAGATATAAATTATATTGAAAAATTTATGGTGCAAACATAATGAACGTTAATGAAATAATTGAATTTTTTAAAAGAAAAGATGAATTAGATGTCTTTTTTTGAGACGTATATTTGATGCATATTAAACTATTTTCGATATCCGTTTGGATCATTCGATATGACAACGACATAGTTTCGGATAGCACATAATCGCAGATGAATTTTTAAAGTTAAGATATTATCGAAATTCTCAAAATACTAGTTTCAAACGACCTACTTTGACACGTCATAACTTTTGCTATAGTTGACCACTTCACAAGTCATTAATGATTGAAAAACTAGGTTATGAACACTTCGAAATGGTATTAAAGATACAATATTTTGATTTAATTTGGCATTCCGTAACGAGTGCATCAAAATAGATTATAAACGAAAAAACAAAAAACAAAAAGGGCAAAATTTTGTGATATCATTTGACCCCATGTTTCTGCCCCTGCTCACAACACTATAAAAATGAAAAACCGAGTCAGAATTTAGATGTTGAAACAATGATGCGAAACATGTTTATTTTAGTTGTGTTGTAAAATCATTTAAGGTTTCACTTTGTGGTCACATTATAATGAAAATATCGTCGAATACGTGTCCAGATGGTATACTGACTTCTTCAAGCGGGCAGAAAATGAGACAAAAAATGGAAAAGTTATCGAAAACGTGTATTTTTTCTAGCCGTTTATTAATAGAGCAATGATATTTATAGTCGCTCATTGCGATAGTCACCATACGTGACATCATACATGACGATTTGTGATTTGATGTATTAATGTGGTATTTTATTTTATTTTTTTGCTTCATATATCAAATCACTAATCGCCACATGTATATCACGTAGGGCAAATGCGATAATGAGTGATAGCAAATAGCATTATTCTTATCAATAGCCCCACGATCCCCATCTGTATTTGCTTCCGCATTTAAATCAGGACAATGCCCCCTATCAAGGAAACACATTTTCACGATATAAATTAATGCCCTC
>NW_019261622.1:0-1018 GCF_002742605.1 Olea europaea var. sylvestris | reverse complement strand
ATTGTTTCAAAAGGAATTTTTAAAGTTGGTAAAATTTCTACACATTTTAATCCATGTGATATGGTACAAAAGTTATTCCTTTGAATAAGTTTGAAATTTGTTTGAAACATTTATTTAGCCCCTATTTGTCATCAATTTTTTCACATTCTTTTCCATTATTTTTTTTACAGTACTCATTTTCAACCACACATTTTTCATTAAAATAATATTACACGTAAATCAAAAACTTTTCCTTCTTTTTTAACCACACATTTCAACACCAATCACTATTCTATAATACATTCTTCTGAAATAATGGGTGACAAACACACCCTTATCGATTCAATGTAATGTGTTTTGCAAGTAACTTGGAGCAAATGAAATTAATATGACTATGCTGCTAGTTGCATTGGTATTCCCAAATATTGGCAGCAAGGTGGAGAATGTTGGACTCAAACCCTGGTCTGTTTTATGTGCTACCAAAATTTGTGGAAGTCGTGTTTTATATTACGCGTTTCTTTAAGTGATCGCCCTATTTGGATGACTGACACGTGGCCTTATCATGGCCATTGGCTTGTGATATTGGAAGCATCTATATCTGGTGACTCTTCATTTGGTTTGAGGCTTGGCTTTTCATCTTTGTTTTGAGACTCTTGGTTTGAGAGAAATATCTCTCATTTTTCATCAGGGTTTTCTTCTTCTTTCTCAAATTCCTGATTTGAGATCTATGTGATGTTGTCCCTAATGTGTGATATTCTGAGTGAATATCTGTGAGAACAAAGGTTCTGATGGAGTCGATTAATTTTTAGAGTGTTTGCTGAAGTTTCTTAGTGATTCTTCGTAGTCTTCTGGAGATCTTAGAGAGAATTGTTTTGGTTCTCTATCTCTTTTTGTTGGGGCAATTTTTTGTAAACTTTGTTACCAATTTGGGTGATCTAGTGCAACCCAATGCAATCCATATTATTAGATGCTCAACAGGGGATGTAGGCATTGGAAGTAGTCGTCGAACCTCTAGGGCTTAGACCGAAATAATTCTTTG
>NW_019261621.1:0-1018 GCF_002742605.1 Olea europaea var. sylvestris | reverse complement strand
TAGACCTAGATTATTACGAATCTTACAACCAGTTGAAATATTTTGTGGCAAAAAACTGAATGTGTGTTGTACATATACTTACATACACATATATATACACGTACACGTTAGTTGATTATTTTGTCTACCCACGTTTTCCAAAAAATATCTATAACTACTCATCTTTAAAATTGACTTATAAATGTAGATTGCCTAAGTCTTCATAAAATACAAGACACAAGATGTTTACAATTTACCATCCTTCTCACAATATTGAGTTGGGTGATTTCACAGAGTTAATCTTGTACTTAATGCGGCCATCAAGAGTTCATCTTGCTCGACGTTTGTAATTCTTAAAAGATGACTACCTTGATACTAATTGTTACCACTACATTATTCATTTGCTATATAAACGATGAAGTGCTTTTAGATATTAATTAATAAATTTAATATTGAATTTGTTTGTAGCTATTAATCGAGAAATTTAATATTCACTTTATGATGCCGGATACAATATGAAAATTATAGAAGAAGGGGAAAGGGGAAAGAATAAGAGAAATGAGGGGGCAAACATGTCACGACCCAAAATTTAAAGAATTTGAAGCGTTACCAAAAACATTTATTTCTTAATTAAATAAATGATATCAAACATTCTATGGAAAACATAATTAACTGAACCATGTTTCAAACATTAAATTTCAAATTTAACATGAAGATAAAACTGAAATAACGCAAAGAAAAATAAATAAATAAAACTTCCTAATCATGTTACTCAGAATTTATTTATCTTGAATTCCATAATTTCTGGCATCACAACTCCACCGCATCAGCCGCCAACCAACGAACCGTTCTAATCTGTGAGGAGTAGGGAAAGAGGTGAGTACATGAAAATACTCAGTAGGATATATAAAAAATTATGGTGCGATCCCGTATAAACATTTTAAAACATGCATCAAAAAAATCATACCGTCTCATATCTTTAAAATCCGGTAAGAGCTCATATCATATTGTTGTACCGGAATGGCTATATCATTCACAT
>NW_019261620.1:0-1018 GCF_002742605.1 Olea europaea var. sylvestris | reverse complement strand
GGAGGTAAAATATGATGAAGAGGATCTAGCCTTGGTCCTATTGTGTTCGCTACCCAATTCTTTTTCATCATTTCGTGATACTATTCTATATAGTCGTGATACGTTATCCATTAAGGAGGTATATGATGCCCTGTTCTCAAAGGAGAAGATGGAGCTGTTGGTTGGAGATCCTACATCTAAGAGTGGGGATGCTCTTGTTACTCATGGTGATTGACGAAGGAGTAGATCGAAGGTGAGGTACAGCAATGTGTATTGTTATTACTGCAAGAGAAAAGGACACATCAAGAAAAATTGCGACAAGTGACAGGGTAAAGGTGATTTACATGCAAATCATGTGGGGTAATCAGGTAATTCGAACGAGACTAATATTGCTGAAAAATTTTGTGATGATGGAGATGTGATGTTGGCTGTATCTGACGAGGAATCCAAACCTAAGGAATGGATTCTGAATTCTGCTTGTTTGAATCATATGTGTCACAATAGGACTTTGTTTCAAACATATGAGATGGTGAAGCAAGGTGAAGTTGTCATGGGAAACAACCAATCTTGCCGAATTGCCGGAATCAGTCGAGTTAGATTGAGGCTATAGGATGGAATAGTGAGAACACTTGATCGGGTTCGTCATGTTCCAGACTTGACAAAGAATCTCATATCACTGAGTACCTTGAATGAAAAATGGTACAAATTTTCTGGTGAAGGTGGAGTCTTAAAAGTTCGAAGGGATGTCCGGGTTGTACTGGAGGGACAGAGGGAATCCCAGTTGTACATCTTGCAGGAGAGCGCAGAACTAGTTCAGAGACATTTGGTCAAGTTCAGTATCGTGGTGGACATTCAATTTGGTACAGTACCTCTCGAGTTTGGCTCTGAGTCAATTAAGAACTTTACTCAAGGGAATGTTGGTGATTCCGCTTTGCCACCAATTTTAGCGGGTACAATGTGTTCTTGTAATGCCAATGGACTCATGGAGCGTAGGTACAGTTTTGGAGATGTCTGTAATGCTTTAGAAATCATTGAAGGT
>NW_019261619.1:0-1018 GCF_002742605.1 Olea europaea var. sylvestris | reverse complement strand
CGAAATCCCTTATACGTCACGACGAAGTTGTGTGTTCAATCCAAAACGGTCGCTACATTTCCAAAAAGTACTTATGGGCCCAACACGTACACCATTTGCAAAAGTTACGCTCAATTCTTCGAACGTCGACAATCCAAGCGTTCCAAATATGCAAAACTCATTCTTTCGAAAAATGGCCGAAATCCCTTATACGTCACGACGAAGTGGTGAGTTCAATCGAAAACGGTCGCTACATTTCCCAAAAGTACTTATGGGCCCAAAACGGCCACCGTGTGCAAAAGTTACGCTCAATTCTTCGAACGTCGACAATCCAAGCGTTCCAAATATGCAAGTGCTCATTATTTTGAAAAATGCTCGAAATCCCTTATACGTCACGACGAAGTGGTGAGTTCAATCGAAAACGGTCGCTACATTTCCCAAAAGTACTTATGGGCCCAAAACGGCCACCGTGTGCAAAAGTTACGCTCAATTCTTCGAACGTCGACAATCCAAGCGTTCCAAATATGCAAGTGCTCATTATTTTGAAAAATGCTCGAAATCCCTTATACGTCACGACGAAGTGGTGAGTTCAATCGAAAACGGTCGCTACATTTCCCAAAAGTACTTATGGGCCCAAAACGGCCACCGTGTGCAAAAGTTACGCTCAATTCTTCGAACGTCGACAATCCAAGCGTTCCAAATATGCAAGTGCTCATTATTTTGAAAAATGCTCGAAATCCCTTATACGTCACGACGAAGTTGTGTGTTCAATCCAAAACGGTCGCTACATTTCCAAAAAGTACTTATGGGCCCAAAACGTACACCGTTTCGAAAAGTTATGCTCAATTCTTCGAACGCCGACAATCCAAGCGTTCCAAATATGCAAGTGCTCATTCTTTCGAAAAATGGCCTAAATCCCTTATACGTCACGAAAAAGTTGTGAGTTCAATCTATAGTGATCGCTACATTTCCAAAAAGTACTTATGGGCCCAAAACGGACACCGTGTGCAAAAGTTACACTCAATTCTTCGAACGCCGA
>NW_019261618.1:0-1018 GCF_002742605.1 Olea europaea var. sylvestris | reverse complement strand
TGAAAACTGGTTTTTGATTTCACGATAACTTCGAGTTTGTTCTTTTTTGGTGAAATGCTAGTCTAATTCGATTGGAATCGAGCCAACGAAAAGTGGTTTTTGATTTCATGATGACTTTGGGTTTGTTCGTCCTTGACAAATTGCAAGTCTAATTACATTAGAATCGAGCCAATGAAAATAGGTTTTTGATTCCACGATAACTTCAAATTTGTTCATTTTTGGCGAAATGCTAGTCTAATTCGATCGAAATCGAGCCAATGAAAAGTGGTTTTTGATTTCATGATAACATCGGGTTTGTTCATCTTTAGCAAATTGCTAGTCTAATTCGATTGGAATCGAGCCAATAAAAAGTTGTTTTTGATTTCATGATAACATCGAGTTTGTTCGTCTTTTGGCAAATTGTTAGTCTAAATCTGATTGGAATCGAGTCAATGAAAAGTGGTTTTCGATTTCATGATAACATCGACTTTGTTCGTCTTTAGGAAATTGCATGTCTAATTCGATTGGAATCAAGCCAATGAAAAGTGGTTTTGATTTCATCATAACACCGGGTTTCTTTATCGTTGGTGAATTGCTAGTCTAATTCGATTGGAATCGAGCCAACGAAAAGTGGTTTTTGATTTCATGATAACTTCGGGTTTCTTCGTCTTTGGAAAATTGCTAGTCTAATTCCATTGGAATAGAGTCAATGAAAACTGGTTTTTGATTTCACGATAACTTCGAGTTTGTTCTTTTTTGGTGAAATGCTAGTCTAATTCGATTGGAATCGAGCTAACGAAAAGTGGTTTTTGATTTCATGATAACTTTGGGTTTGTTCATCCTTGACAAATTGCAAGTCTAGTTACATTAGAATCGAGCCAATGAAAATAGGTTTTTGATTTCACGATAACTTCGAATTTGTTCATTTTTGGCGAAATGCTAGTCTAATTCGATCGAAATCGAGCCAATGAAAAGTGGTTTTGATGTCATGAAAACATCGGGTTTGTTCGTCTTTGGCAAATTGCTAGTCTAATTCGAT
>NW_019261617.1:0-1018 GCF_002742605.1 Olea europaea var. sylvestris | reverse complement strand
GACGATGATGATGAAAACTTTCCATTCTCAAGTGAACTAAGGAGCGCCCAGTCCCAAACCACTATGTATGCCAAAAATACCAACGAATGACGGAAGAGACAACCCAGAGAAGCACCTGAATGCTTACAAAACTCACATGAGCCTAAGGGGCTCCATCCCAGCTGTGAAACGCAGAGCTTTCCACTTAACACTTAACAGAGTAGCTGAAATTTGGTATAATAGGTTACCACCTGGGAGCATAAGAACTTGGCCCGAATTCAAGACAACCTTTCTAAAGAGGTTTGCTGTGAGCAAAGAGGGAGAGGCCCCCATCCAACGTCTCCAAGACATGAGATAGGCACATGGGGAGTCCCTAAAGAGCTTCCTATCACGTTTCACCGATGAGATGACATATTGTGTGCAAGTCACCGATCGTGAGGCATTATCTGCATTGAGAGGAGGTCTAAACATGAACACCCTGTTCTGGAGGGACGTGCAAAATCCAAGACCCCACCACCTATGATGCCCTACTTGAGATGATGAGATGGGAAATTATAAATGAAGAATTGATTGAGCATAGGAACAGGGTGAATAGAGGCCTCCCACCTCCTCAAAGGCAGCGTGCAAGAGGGCCGACCTCTTACTTGATGGACTACAAAATAAACCAAGCTGGTAATGAGAGTTCTGGGCAAGCACTAGCCACCACCACTCTTAACGTCGTCCCTACATTAGCATATGAGGATATCAACCTAGTTACTGACTCCTAGTACATGGAAACTCTGTAAGGATCCCGTAGAGTGAGAGGCCGAGACTGGGGTTCAGGACCTAGAAATAGGTCAAATCAAAACCTACCTGGATATTGTGTATACCATCGGTCCTATGGACATGACACAACAGATTGTTGAGACTATGTCACCGCTCTTGGCAAGAATCCCCTAGGGACAGAAATGATTCGCTCCAGGTGAACAGGCCCCCGCCAAGGTACGATAACCGACCTGGGCGTGAAGAGGCCGCTCCACGTCAAAGGAATGTCTCTCCG
>NW_019261616.1:0-1018 GCF_002742605.1 Olea europaea var. sylvestris | reverse complement strand
TCGAAAGAATGAGCACTTTTATATTTGGAACGCATGGATAGTCGGCGTACGAATAATTGAGCGTAACTTTTGCACACGATGTCAGGTTTAGGCCGATAAGTACTTTTAGGAAATGTAGCGACCGTTTTGGATTGAACTCAAAACTTCATCGTGAAGTTCGAGGGATTTCAGCCATTTTTCGAAATAATGAGCACTTTTATATTTGGAACGCTAGGATAGTCGTCGTGCGAAGAATTGAGCGTAACTTTTACGTACGGCGTCCGTTTTGGGCCCATAAGTACTTTTTGAAAATGTAGCGACCGTTTTGGATAGAACTCACAACTTCGTCGTGATGTTCGAGGGATTTTGCCCATTTTTCGAAAGAATGAGTACTTTTATATTTGGAACGCTTGGATAGTCGGCGTACGAAGAATTGAGCGTAACTTTTGCACACGATGTCCGTTTTGGGCCCATAAGTACTTTTAGGAAATGTAGCGACCGTTTTGGATTGAACTCACAACTTCATCGTGACGTTCGAGGGATGTCTGCCATTTTTCGAAAGAATGAGCACTTTTATATTTGGAACGCTTGGATAGTCGGCGTACGAAGAATTGAGCGTAACTTTTGCACACGATGTCCGGTTTAGTGCGATAAGTACTTTTAGGAAATGTAGCGACCATTTTGGATTGAACTCACAACTTCATCGTGACGTTCGAGGGATTTTAGCCATTTTTCGAAATAATGAGCACTTTTATATTTGGAATGCTAGGATAGTCGGCGTGCGAAGAATTAAGCGTAACTTTGGCGCACGGCGTTCGTTTTGGGCCCATAAGTACTTTTTGGAAATGTAGCGACCGTTTTGGATTGAACTCACAACTTCGTCGTGACGTTCGAGGGATTTCTGCCATTTTTCGAAAGAATGAGCACTTTTATATTCGGAACGCATGGATGGTCGACGTACGAATAATTGAGCGTAACTTTTGCACACGATGTCCGGCTTAGGCCGATAAGTACTTTAAGGAAATGTAGCGACCGCTTT
>NW_019261615.1:0-24964 GCF_002742605.1 Olea europaea var. sylvestris | reverse complement strand
ACAACTTCGTCGTGATGTACGAGGGATTTTGGCCATTTTTTGAAAGAATGAGTGCTTGTATATTCAGAACACTTGGAGAGTCGACGGACGAAAAATTGAGCGTAACTTTTGCACACGGTGTTCGCTTTGGGCCCATAAGAAGTTTTTGGAAATGTAACGACCGTTTTGGATTGAACTCGCCACTTCGTCATGACGTATGTGGGATTTTGGCGATTTTTCGAAAGAATGAGCACTTGCATATTTAGAACGCTTGGAGAGTCGGCGGACTAAGAATTGAGCGAAACTTTTGCTCACGGTGTCCATTTTTGGCCCACAAGAAGTTTTTGGAAATGTAACGCCCGTTTTGGATTGAACTCATCACTTCGTCGTGACGTACGAGGGATTTTGGTGATTTTTCAAAAGAATGAGCCCATGCATATTTAGAACGCTTGGAGAGTCGGCGGACTAAGAATTGAGCGAAACTTTTGCACACGATGTCCGTTTTTGGCCCACAAGAACTTTTTGGGAATGTAGCGACCGTTTTGGATAGAACTCACCTCTTCATCGTGACGTATGAGGGATTTTGGCAATTTTTCGAAAGAATGAGGACTTGCATATTTAGAACGCTTGGAGAGTCGACTGACGAAGAATTGAGCGTAACTTTTGCACACGGCATCCATTTTGGGCCCATAAGAACTTTTTGGAAATGTATCGATCGTTTTTGATTGAACTCACCATTTCGTCGTGATGTATGAGGGATTTCGGCCATTTTTCGAAAGAATGTGCACTTGCATATTTGGAACGCTTGGATTGTCGGCGTACGAAGAATTGAGCGTAACTTTTACACACGGTGTCCGTTTTGGGCCCATAAGTACTTTTTGGGAATGTAGCGACCGTTTTGGATTGAACTCAACACTTCATGTTGTCGTGCGAGGGATTTTGGCCATTTTTCGAAAGAATGAGCGCTTGCATATTTAGAACAGTTGGAGAGTTGGCGGACGAAGAATTGAGCGTAACTTTTGCACACGGTGTCCCTTTTGGGCCCATAAGAACTTTTTGGAAATGTAGCGACCGTTTTGGATTGAACTCACCGCTTCATCGTGACGTATGAGGGATTTCAGCCGTTTTTCGAAAGAATGAGCACTTGCATATTTGGAACGCTTGGATTGTCGACGTATGAAGAAATGAGCGTAACTTTTGCACACGGTGTCCGTTTTGGGCCCATAAGTTCATTTTGGAAATGTAGCGACCGTTTTGGATTGAACTCACCACTTCATCGTGACGTACGAGGGATTTTGGCCATTTTTCAAAAGAATGAGCGCTTGTATATTTAGAACGCTTGAAGAGTCGATGGACGAAGAATTGAGTGTAACTTTTGCACACGGTGTTCGCTTTGGGCCCTTATGAAGTTTTTGGAAGTGTAGCGACCGTTTTGGATTAAACTCACCACTTCATCGTGACGTACGAGGGATTTTGGTGATTTTTCGAAAGAATGAGCATTTGCATATTTAGAACGCTTGGAGAGTCGGCGGACGAAGAATTGAGCGTAACTTTTGCACACGGCATCCGTTTTGGGCCCATAAGAACTTTTTGGAAATGTATCGACCGTTTTAGATTGAACTCACCACTTCGTCGTGATGTATGAGGGATTTCGGCCATTTATAAAGAATGTGCACTAGCATATTTGGAACGCTTGGATTTTTGGCGTACGAAGAAACAAGCTTAACTTTTACACACGGTGTCCGTTTTGGGCCCATAAGTATTTTTTTGAAATGCAGCGACCATCTTGGATTGAACACACAACTTCATCTTCTCGTGCGAGGGATTTTGTCCATTTTTTGAAAGAATGAGCCCTTGCATATTTAGAACGCTTGGAGAGTCGGCGGACGAAGAATTGAGCGTAACTCTTGTACACGGTATCCGTTTTGGGCCCATAAGTACTTTTTGGAAATGTAGTGACCGTTTTGGATTTAACTCGCTACTTCGTCGTGACGTACGAGGAATTTGGCCATTTTACAAAAGAATGAGCGCTTGTATATTTAGAATGCTTGGAGAGTCGGCGGACTAAGAATTGAGCGTGACTTTTGTACACGGTGTTCGTTTTTGGCCCACAAGAACTTTTTGGAAATGTAGCGACCATTTTGGATTGAACTCACCACTTCGTCGTGCCGTATGAGGGATTTCGGCCATTTTTTGAAAGATTGAGCACTTGCATATTTGGAATGCTTGGATTGTCAGCGTACGAAGAATTGAGCGTAACTTTTACACACGTTGTCCATTTTGGGCCCATAAGTACTTTTTGGGAATGTAGCGACCATTTTGGATTGAACTCACCACTTCATGTTGTCGTGCGAGGGATTTTGGCCATTTGTCAAAAGAATGAGCACTTGCATATTCAGAACGCTTGGAGCGTTACTTTTGCACATGGCGTTCGCCTTGGGCCCGTAAGAAGTTTTTGGAAATGTAACGATCGTTTTGGATTGAACTCACCACTTCGTCATGACGTATGAGGGATTTCGTCCATTTTTTGAAAGAATGAGCACTTAAATACTTGGAACGCTTGGAGAGTCGTCGGACTAAGAATTGAGCGTAACTTTTGCACACGGTGTCCATTTTGGGCCCATAAGTACCTTTTGGGAATGTAGCGACTGTTTTAGATTGAACTCACCACTTCGTCGTGACCTATGAGGGATTTCGGCCATTTTTCAAAAGAATGACCACTTGCATATTTGGAACGCTTGGAGAGTCGACGTAACAAGAATTGAGCGTAACTTTTGCACACGGTGTCCATTTTGGGCCCATAAGTACCTTTTGGGAATGTAGCGACTGTTTTAGATTGAACTCACCACTTCGTCGTGACCTATGAGGGATTTCGGCCATTTTTCAAAAGAATGACCACTTGCATATTTGGAACGCTTGGAGAGTCGACGTAACAAGAATTGAGCGTAACTTTTGCACACGGTGTCCGCTTTGGGCCCATAAGAAGTTTTTGGAAATGTAGAGACCGTTTTGGATTGAACTCACCACTTCGTCATGACGTACGAGGGATTTTGGCCATTTTACAAAAGAATGAGCGCTTGTACATTTAGAACGCTTGGAGAGTCGGCGAACTAAGAATTGAGCATGACTTTTCCACACGGTGTCCGTTTTTGGCCCACAAGAACTTTTTGATAATGTAGCGACCATTTTGGATTGAACTCACCACTTCGTCGTGACGTATGAGGGATTTCAGCCATTTTTCGAAAGATTGAGCACTTGCATATTTGGAACGCTTGGATTGTCGGCGTACGAAGAATTGAGCGTAACTTTTACACACGGTGTTCGTTTTGGGCCCATAAGTACTTTTTGGGAATGTAGCGACCGTTTTGGATTGAACTCACCACTTCGTTGTGATGTATGAGGGATTTCGACCATTTTTCGAAAGAATGAGCACTTGCATATTTGGAACGCTTGGATTGTCGGCGTACGAAGAATTGAGCGTAACTTTTACACACGGTGTTCGTTTTGGGCCCATAAGTACTTTTTGGGAATGTAGCGACCGTTTTGGATTGAACTCACCACTTCGTTGTGATGTATGAGGGATTTCGACCATTTTTCGAAAGAATGAGCACTTGCATATTTGGAACGCTTGGATTGTCGGCGTACGAAGAATTGAGCGTAACTTTTACACACGGTGTTCGTTTTGGGCCCATAAGTACTTTTTGGGAATGTAGCGACCGTTTTGGATTGAACTCACCACTTCGTCGTGACGTACGAGGGATTTTGGCCATTTTTCAAAAGAATGAGCGCTTGTATGTTTAGAACGCTTGGAGAGTCGATGGACAAAGAATTGAGTGTATCTTTTGCACACGGTGTCCGCTTTGGGCCCTTATGAAGTTTTATGAAGTGTAGCGACCGTTTTGGATTAAACTCCCCACTTCATCGTGACGTACGAGGGATTTTGGCGATTTTTTGAAAGAATGAGTACTTGCATATTTAGAACGCTTGGAGAGTCGGCGGATAAAGAATTGAGCGTAACTTTTGCACACGGCATCCGTTTTGGGCCCATAAGAACTTTTTGGAAATGTATTGACCATTTTTGATTGAACTCACCACTTCATCGTGACGTATGAGGGATTTCGACCATTTTTCGAAAGAATGTGCACTTCCATATTTGGAACGCTTGGATTGTCGGCGTACGAGGAATTGAGCGTAACTTTTACACACGGTGTCCGTTTTGGGCCCATAAGTACTTTTTGGGAATGTAGCGTCTGTTTTGGATTGAACTCACCACTTCATGTTGTCGTGCGAGGGATTTTGGGCATTTTTCGAAAGAATGAGCGCTTGCATATTTAGAACGCTTGGAGAGTCGACGGACGAAGAATTGAGCTTAACTTTTGCACACGGTGTCCCTTTTGGGCCGATAAGAACTTTTTGGAAATGTAGCGACCATTTTGGATTGAACTCACCACTTCATCGTGACGTATGAGGGATTTCGGCCATTTTTCAAAAGTATGAGCACTTGCATATCTGGAATGCTTGGATTTTTGGCGTACGAAGAAATAAGCATAACTTTTGCACACGGTGTCCGTTTTGGGCCCATAAGTACATTTTGGAAATGTAGCGACCGTTTTGGATTGAACTGACCACTTCATCATGACGTACGAGGGATTTTGGCAATTTTTCGAAAGAATGAGCACTTGCATATTTAGAACGCTTGGATTGTCGACGGACTAAGAATTGAGCGTAACTTTTGCACACGGTGTCCGTTTTGGGCCCATAAGTACTTTTTGGAAATATAGCGACCGTTTCGGATTAAACTCATCACTTTGTCGTGACGTACGAGGGATATTGGCCATTTTTCAAAAGAATGAGCGTTTGTATATTTAGAACGCTAGGAGAGTCGGCGGACGAAGAATTGAGCGTAACTTTTGCACACGGTGTCCGCTTTGGGCCCTTATGAAGTTTTTGGAAATGTAGCAACCTTTTGGATTGAACTCACCACTTCATCGTGACGTACGAGGGATTTTGCTGGTTTTTCGAAAGAATGAGCACTTGCATGTTTAGAACGCTTGGAGATTCGGCGGACGAAGAATTGAGCGTAACTTTTGCACACGGCATCCATTTTGGGCTCATAAGAACTTTTTGGAAATGTATCGACTGTTTTTTATTGAACTCACCACTTCATCGTGACGTATGAGGGATTTCGACCATTTCTCGAAAGAATGTGCACTTGCATATTTGGAACGCTTGGAGAGTCGGCGGACTAAGAATTGAGCGTAACTTTTGCACACGGTGTCCGTTTTGGGCCCATAAGTACTTTTTGGGAATGTAACGACCGTTTTGGATTGAACTCACCACTTCATCGTGACGTACGAGGGATTTTGCTGGTTTTTCGAAAGAATGAGCACTTGCATGTTTAGAACGCTTGGAGATTCGGCGGACGAAGAATTGAGCGTAACTTTTGCACACGGTGTCCGTTTTGGGCCCATAAGTACTTTTTGGGAATGTAACGACCGTTTTGGATTGAACTCACCACTTCATCGTGACGTACGAGGGATTTTGCTGGTTTTTCGAAAGAATGAGCACTTGCATATTTGGAACGCTTGGATTGTCGACGTACGAGGAATTGAGCGTAACTTTTACACACGGTGTCCGTTTTGGGCCCATAAGTACTTTTTGGGAATGTAACGACCGTTTTGGATTGAACTCACCACTTCTTGTTGTCGTGCGAGGGATTTTGGGCATTGTTCGAAAGAATGAGCGCTTGCATATTTAGAACGCTTGGAGAGTCGGCGGACGAAGAATTGAGCGTAACTTTTGCACATGGTGTCCCTTTTGGGCCCATAAGAAATTTTTGGAAATGTAGCGCCCATTTTGGATTGAACTCACCACTTCATCGTGACGTATGAGGGATTTCGGCCATTTTTCGAAAGATTGAGCACTTGCATATTCGGAAGGCTTGGATTGTCGGCGAACGAAGAATTGAGCGTAACTTTTGCACACGGTGTCCGTTTTGGGCCCATAAGTACTTTTTGGAAATGTAGCGACCGTTTTGGATTGAACTCACCACTTCATCGTGACGTATGAGGGATTTCGGCCATTTTTCGAAAGATTGAGCACTTGCATATTCGGAAGGCTTGGATTGTCGGCGAACGAAGAATTGAGCGTAACTTTTGCACACGGTGTCCGTTTTGGGCCCATAAGTACTTTTTGGAAATGTAGCGACCGTTTTGGATTGAACTCACCACTTCATCGTGACGTATGAGGGATTTCGGCCATTTTTCGAAAGATTGAGCACTTGCATATTCGGAAGGCTTGGATTGTCGGCGAACGAAGAATTGAGCGTAACTTTTACACACGTTGTCCGTTTTGGGCCCATAAGTACTTTTTGGAAATGTAGCGACCGTTTTGGATTGAACTCACCACTTCATGATGTCGTACGAGGGATTTTGGCCATTTTTTGAAAGAATGTGCACTTGCATATTTGGAACGCTTGGATTGTCGGCGTACGAGGAATTGAGCGTAACTTTTACACACGGTGTCCGTTTTGGGCCCATAAGTTCTTTTTGGGAATGTAGCGACCGTTTTGGATTGAACTCACCACCTCGTCGTGACGTACGAGGAATTTTGATCATTTTACGAAAGAATGAGCGCTTGTATATTTAGAACGCTTGGAGTGTCGACGGACGAAGAATTGAGCGTAACTTTTGCACAAGGTATCCGTTTTGGGCCCATAAGTTCTTTTTGGGAATGTAGCGACCGTTTTGGATTGAACTCACCACCTCGTCGTGACGTACGAGGAATTTTGATCATTTTACGAAAGAATGAGCGCTTGTATATTTAGAACGCTTGGAGTGTCGACGGACGAAGAATTGAGCGTAACTTTTGCACAAGGTATCCGTTTTGGGCCCATAAGTTCTTTTTGGGAATGTAGCGACCGTTTTGGATTGAACTCACCACTTCATCGTGACGTATGAGGGATTTCGGCCATTTTTCGAAAGAATGTGCACTTGCATATTTGGAACGCTTGGATTGTCGGCGTACGAAGAATTGAGCGTAACTTTTACACACGTTGTCCGTTTTGGGCCCATAAGTACTTTTTGGAAATGTAGCGACGTTTTGGATTGAACTCACCACTTCATGATGTCGTACGAGGGATTTTGGCCATTTTTCGAAAGAATGTGCACTTGCATATTTGGAACGCTTGGATTGTCGGCGTACGAGGAATTGAGCGTAACTTTTACACACGGTGTCCGTTTTGGGCCCATAATTACTTTTTGGGAATGTAGCGACCGTTTTGGATTGAACTCACCACTTCATCGTGACGTATGAGGGATTTCGGCCATTTTTCGAAAGAATGAGCACTTGCATATTTGGAACGCTTGGATTGTCGACGTACGAAGAATTGAGCGTAACTTTTGCACAAGGTATCCGTTTTGGGCCCATAAGTACTTTTTGGATATGTAGGGACCATTTTGGATTGAACTCACTACTTCGTCGTGACGTACGAGGAATTTTGGTCATTTTACGAAAGAATGAGCGCTTGTATATTTAGAACGCTTGGAGAGTCGGCGGACTAAGAATTGAGCGTGACTTTTGCACACGGTGTTCGTTTTTGGCCTACAAGAACCTTTTGGAAATGTAGCGACCATTTTGGATTGAACTCACCACTTTATCGTGACGTATGAGGGATTTCGGCCATTTTTTGAATGATTGAGCACTCGCATATTCGGAATGCTTGGATTGTCGGCGTACGAAGAATTGAGCGTAACTTTTACACACGTTGTCCGTTTTGGGCCCATAAGTACTTTTTGGGAATCTAACGACCGTTTTGGATTGAATTCACCACTTCATGTTGTCGTGCGAGGGATTTTGGCCATTTTTCAAAAGAATGAGCACTTGCATATTCAGAAGGCTTGGAGCGTTACTTTTGCACACGATGTTCGCTTTGGGCCCATAAGAAGTTTTTGGAAATGTAACGACCGTTTTGGATTGAACTCACCACTTCGTTGTGACGTATGAGGGATTTCGTCCATTTTTTGAAAGAATGAGCACTTAAATACTTGGAACGCTTGGAGAGTCATCGGACTAAGAATTGAGCGTAACTTTTGCACATAGTGTCCGTTTTGGGCCCATAAGTACTTTTTGGAAATGTAGCAACCATTTTGGATTGAACTCACCACTTCGTCGTGACCTATGAGGGATTTCGGCCATTTTTCGAAGGAATGAGCACTTGCATATTTTGAATGCTTGGATTGTCGGCGTACGATGAATTGAGTGTAACTTTTGCACACGATGTCCGTTTTGGGCCCATAAGTACTTTTTGGAAATGTAGGGATCGTTTTGGATTGAACTCGCCACTTCGTCGTGACGTACGAGTGATTTTGACCATTTTTCCAAAGAATGAGCACTTGCATATTTAGAACGCTTGGAGAGTCGGCGGATGAAGAATTGAGCGTAACTTTTGCACACAGTGTTCGCTTTGGGCCCATAAGAAGTTTTTGGAAATGTAGAGACCGTTTTGGATTGAACTCTCCACATCGTCGTGACGTACGAGGGATTTTGGCCATTTTACGAAAGAATGAGCGCTTGTATATTTAGAACGCTTGGAGAGTCAGCGGACTAAGAATTGAGCGTGACTTTTCCACACGGTGTCCGTTTTTGGCCCACAAGAACTTTTTGGAAATGTAGCGACCATTTTGGATTAAACTCACCACTTCGTCGTGACCTATGAGGGATTTCGGCCATTTTCGAAGGAATGAGCACTTGCATATTTGGAACGCTTGGATTGTCGGCGTACGAAGAATTGAGCGTAACTTTTGCATACGATGTCCATTTTGGGCCCATAAGTACTTTTTGAAAATGTAGCGATCGTTTTGGATTGAACTCGCCACTTCATCGTGACGTACGAGGGATTTTGGCCATTTTTCCAAAGAATGAGCGCTTGCATATTTAGAACGCTTGGAGAGTCGGCGGATGAAGAATTGAGCGTAACTTTTGCATACGATGTCCATTTTGGGCCCATAAGTACTTTTTGAAAATGTAGCGATCGTTTTGGATTGAACTCGCCACTTCATCGTGACGTACGAGGGATTTTGGCCATTTTTCCAAAGAATGAGCGCTTGCATATTTAGAACGCTTGGAGAGTCGGCGGACTAAGAATTGAGCGTGACTTTTCCACACGGTGTCCGTTTTTGGCCCACAAGAACTTTTTGGAAATGTAGCGACCATTTTGGATTGAACTCACCACTTTATCGTGACGTATGAGGGAATTTGGCCATTTTTTGAAAGAATGTGCACTTGCATATTTGGAACGCTTGGATTGTCGGCGTACGAAGAATTGAGCGTAACTTTTACACACGGTGTCCGTTTTCGGCCCATAAGTACTTTTTCGGAATGTAGCGACCGTTTTGGATTGAACTCACCACTTCATGTTGTCGTGTGAGGGATTTTGGCCATTTTTCAAAAGAATGAGCGCTTGCATATTTAGAACAGTTGGAGAGTCGACGGACGAAGAATTGAGCGTAACTTTTGCACACGGTGTCCCTTTTGGGCCCATAAGAACTTTTTGGAAATGTAGCGACCGTTTTGGATTGAACTCACCACTTCATCGTGACGTATGAGGGATTTCGGCCGTTTTTCGAAAGAATGAGCACTTGCATATTTGGAACGTTTGGATTGTTGGTGTACGAAGAAACGAGCGTAACTTTTACACACGGTGTCCGTTTTGGGCCCATAAGTATTTTTCTGAAATGCAGCGACCATGTTGGATTAACACACAACTTCATCTTCTCGTGCGAGGGATTTTGGCCATTTTTTGAAAGAATGAGCCCTTGCATATTTAGAACGCTTGGAGAGTCGGCGGACGAAGAATTGAGCGTAACTTTTGCACACGGTGTCCGTTTTCAGCCCATAAGTACTTTTTGGAAATGTAGCGACCGTTTTGGATTGAACTCACCACTTCATCGTGACGTATGAGGGATTTCGGCCGTTTTTCGAAAGAATGAGCACTTGCATATTTGGAACGCTTGGAGAGTCGGCGTACGAAGAATTGAGCGTCACTTTTGCACACGGTGTCCGTTTTCAGCCCATAAGTACTTTTTGGAAATGTAGTGACCGTTTTGGATTTAACTCACTACTTCGTCGTGACGTGCGAGGAATTTTGGCCATTTTACGAAAGAATGAGCGCTTGTATATTTAGAACGCTTGGAGAGTCGGCGGACTAAGAATTGAGCGTGACTTTTGCACACGGTGTTCGTTTTTGGCCCACAAGAACTTTTTGGAAATGTAGCGACCATTTTGGATTTAACTCACCACTTCGTCGTGACGTATGAGGGATTTCGGCCATTTTCCGAAAGATTGAGCACTTACATATTTGGAATGCTTGGATTGTCGGCGTATGAAGAATTGAGCGTAACTTTTACACACGTTGTCCGTTTTGGGCCCATAAGTACTTTTTGGGAATGTAGCGACCGTTTTGGATTGAACTCACCAGTTCATGTTGTCGTGCGAGGGATTTTGGCCATTTTTCAAAAGAATGAGCACTTGCATATTCAGAAGGCTTGGAGCGTTACTTTTGCACACGGCGTTCGCTTTGGGCCCGTAAGAAGTTTTTGGAAATGTAACGACCGTTTTGGATTGAACTCACCACTTCGTCATGACCTATGAGGGATTTCGGCCATTTTTCGAAGGAATGAGCACTTGTATATTTGGAACGCTTGGATTGTCGGCGTACGAAGAATTGAGCGTAACTTTTGCACACGATGTCCGTTTTGGGCCCATAAGTACTTTTTGGAAATGTAGCGATCGTTTAGGATTGAACTCACCACTTCGTCATGACCTATGAGGGATTTCGGCCATTTTTCGAAGGAATGAGCACTTGTATATTTGGAACGCTTGGATTGTCGGCGTACGAAGAATTGAGCGTAACTTTTGCACACGATGTCCGTTTTGGGCCCATAAGTACTTTTTGGAAATGTAGCGATCGTTTAGGATTGAACTCACCACTTCGTCATGACCTATGAGGGATTTCGGCCATTTTTCGAAGGAATGAGCACTTGTATATTTGGAACGCTTGGATTGTCGGCGTACGAAGAATTGAGCGTAACTTTTGCACACGATGTCCGTTTTGGGCCCATAAGTACTTTTTGGAAATGTAGCGATCGTTTAGGATTGAACTCACCACTTCGTCGTGACGTACGAGGGATTTTGGCCATTTTACGAAAGAATGAGCGCTTGTACATTTAGAACGCTTAGAGAGTCGGCGGACTAAGAATTGAGCGTGACTTTTCCACACGGTGTCCGTTTTTAGCCCACAAGAACTTTTTGGTAATGTAGCGACCATTGTGGATTGAACTCACCACTTCGTCGTAACGTATGAGGGATTTCAGCCATTTTTCGAAAGATTGAGCACTTGCATATTTGGAACACTTGGATAGTCAGCGTACGAAGAATTGAGCGTAACTTTTACACACGGTGTCCGTTTTGGGCCCATAAGTACTTTTTGGGAATGTAGCGACCGTTTTGGATTGAACTCACCACTTCATGTTGTCGTGCGAGGGATTTTGGCCATTTTTCGAAAGAATGAGTGCTTGCATAGTTAGAACAGTTGGAGAGTCGGCGGACAAAGAATTGAGCGTAACTTTTGCACACAGTGTCCCTTTTGGGCCTATAAGAACTTTTTGGAAATGTGGCGACCGTTTTGGATTGAACTCAACAATTCATCGTGACGTATGAGGGATTTCGGCCATTTTTCGAAAGAATGAGCACTTGCATATTTGGAACGCTTGGATTGTCGGCGTACGAAGAAATGAGCGTAACTTTTGCACACGGTGTTCGTTTTGGGCCCATAAGTTCTTTTTGGAAATGTAGCGACCGTTTTGGATTGAACTCACCACTTTATCGTGACGTACGAGGGATTTTGGCCATTTTTCAAAAGAATGAGCGCTTGTATGTTTAGAACGCTTGGAAAGTCGATGGACAAAGAATTGAGTGTAACTTTTGCACACAGTGTTCGCTTTGGGCCCTTATGAAGTTTTATGAAGTGTAGCGACCGTTTTGGATTAAACTCACCACTTCATCGTGACGTACGAGGAATTTTGGCGATTTTTCGAAAGAATGAGTACTTGCATATTTAGAATGCTTGGAGTGTCGGCGGACGAAGAATTGAGCGTAAGTTTTGCACACGGCATCCGTTTTGGGCCCATAAGAACTTTTTGGAAATGTATCGAATATTTTTGATTGAACTCACCACTTCATCGTGACGTATGAGGGATTTCGACCATTTTTCGAAAGAATGTGCACTTGCATATTTGGAACGGTTGGATTGTCGGCGTACGAGGAATTGAGCGTAAATTTTGCACACGGTGTCAGTTTTGGGCCCATAAGTACTTTTTCGAAATGTAGCGACCATTTTGGATTCAACACACAACTTCATCTTCTAGTGCAAGGGATTTTGGCCATTTTTCGAAAGAATGAGCGCTTGCGTATTTAGAACGCTTGGAGAGTCGACGGATGAAGAATTGAGCGTAACGTTTGCACACGGTGTCCGCTTTAGGCCCATAAGAAGTTTTTGGAAATGTAACGACCGTTTTGGATTGAACTCACCACTTCGTCGTGACGTACGAGGGATTTTGTTGATTTTTCGAAAGAATGAACACTTGTATATTTAGAACGCTTGGAGAGCCGACAGACTAAGGATTGAGCGTAACTTTTGCACACGGTGTCCCTTTTGGGCCCATAAGAACTTTTTAGAAATGTAGCGACCATTTTGGATTGAACTCACCACTTCATCGTGACGTATGAGGGATTTCGTCCATTTTTCGAAAGTATGAGCACTTGCATATTTGGAATGCTTGGATTTTTGGCGTACGAAGAAATAAGCATAACTTTTGCACACGGTGTCCGTTTTGGGCCCATAAGTAGATTTTGGAAATGTAGCGACCGTTTTGGATTGAACTCACCACTTCATCATGACGTACGAGGGATTTCGGCGATTTTTCGAAAGAATGAGCACTTGCATATTTAGAGCGCTTGGATTGTCGGTGGACTAAGAATTGAGCTTAACTTTTGCACACGGTGTCCGTTTTGGGCCCATAAGTACTTTTTGGAAATATAGCGACCGTTTTGGATTAAACTCATCACTTTGTCGTGACGTACGAGGGATATTGGCCATTTTTCAAAAGAATGAGCGCTTGTATATTTAGAATGCTTGGAGAGTCGGCGGACGAAGAATTGAGCATAACTTTTGGACACGGTGTCCGCTTTGGGCCCTTATGAAGTTTTTGGAAATGTAGCAACCATTTTGGATTGAACTCACCACTTCATCGTGACGTACGAGGGATTTTGGTGATTTTTCGAAAGAATGAGCACTTACATGTTTAGAACGCTTGGAGATTCGGTGGAGGAAGAATTGAGCATAACTTTTGCACACAGTGTCCGTTTTGGGCCCATAAGAACTTTTTGGAAATGTAGCGACCATTTTGGATTGAACTCACCACTTCGTCGTGACGTATGAGGGATTTCGGCCATTTTTGGAAAGAATGAGCACTTGCATATTTGAAAAGCTTGGAATGTCGGCGTATGAAGAATTGAGCGTAAATTTTGCACACGGTGTCAGTTTTGGGCCCATAAGTACTTTTTCGAAATGTAGCGACCATTTTGGATTGAACACACAACTTCATCTTCTAGTGCAAGGGATTTTTGTCATTTTTCGAAAGAATGAGCGCTTGCACATTTAGAACGCTTGGAGAGTCGACGGATGAAGAATTGAACGTAACTTTTGCACACGGTGTCCGCTTTAGGCCCATAAGAAGTTTTTGGAAATGTAACGACCGTTTTGGATTGAACTCACCACTTCGTCGTGACGTACGAGGGATTTTGTTGATTTTTCGAAAGAATGAACAATTGTATATTTAGAACGCTTGGAGAGCCGATAGACTAAGGATTGAGCGTAACTTTTGTACACGGTGTCCATTTTTGGCCCACAAGAACTTTTAGGAAATGTAGCGACTGTTTTGGATTGAACTCACCACTTCGTCATGATGTATTAGGGATTTCAGCCATTTTTCGAAAGAATGAGCACTTGCATATTTGGAACGCTTGGATTGTCGACGTACGAAGAATTGAGCGTAACTTTTGCACACGGTGCCCGTTTTGGGCCCATTAACACTTTTTGGAAAAGTAGCGACCGTTTTGAATTGAACTCAGAACTTCGTCGTGATGTACGAGGGATTTTGGCCATTTTTTAAAAGAATGAGTGTTTGTATATTCAGAACACTTGGAGAGTCGGCGGACGAAAAATTGAGAGTAACTTTTGCACGCGGTGTTCGCTTTGGGCCCATAAGAAGTTTTTGGAAATGTAACGATCGTTTTGGATTGAACTCACCACTTCGTCGTGACGTATGTGGGATTTTGGTGATTTTTCGAAAGAATGAGCACTTGCATATTTACAACGCTTGGAGAGTCGGCGGACTAAGAATTGAGCGAAACTTTTGCTCACGGTGTCCGTTTTTGGCCCACAAGAAGTTTTTGGAAATGTAACGCCCGTTTTGGATTGAACTCATCACTTCGTCGTGACGTACGAGGGATTTTGGTGATTTTTCAAAAGAATGAGCCCTTCCATATTTAGAACGCTTGGAGAGTCGGCGGACTAAGAATTGAGCGAAACTTTTGCACACGATGTCCGTTTTTGGCCCACAAGAACTTTTTGGAAATGTAGCGACCGTTTTGGATCGAACTCACCTCTTCATCGTGACGTATGAGGGATTTTGGCGATTTTTCGAAAGAATGAGGACTTGCATATTTAGAACGCTTGGAGAGTCGACGGACGAAGAATTGAGCGTAACTTTTGCACACGGCATCCATTTTGGGCCCATAAGAACTTTTGGAAATGTATCGACCGTTTTTGATTGAACTCACCATTTCGTCGTGATGTGTGAGGGATTTTGGCCATTTTTCGAAAGAATGTGCACTTGCATATTTGGAACGCTTGGATTGTCGGCGTACGAAGAATTGAGCGTAACTTTTACACACGACGTCCGTTTTGGGCCCATAAGTACTTTTTTGGAATGTAGAGACCATTTTGGATTGAACTCACCACTTCATGTTGTCGTGCGAGGGATTTTGGCCATTTTTCGAAAGAATGAACGCTTGCATATTTAGAATAGTTGGAGAGTTGGCGGACGAAGAATTGAGCGTAACTTTTGCACACGGTGTCCGCTTTGGGCCCTTATGAAGTTTTTGGAAATGTAGCAACCGTTTTGGATTGAACTCACCACTTCATCATGACGTACGAGGGATTTTGGTGATTTTTCGAAAGAATGAGCACTTGCATGTTTAGAACGCTTGGAGATTCGGCGGAGGAAGAATTGAGCGTAACTTTTGCACACAGTGTCCGTTTTGGGCCCATAAGAACTTTTTGGAAATGTAGCGACCATTTTGGATTGAACTCACCACTTCGTCGTGACGTATGAGGGATTTCGGCCATTTTTGGAAAGAATGAGCACTTGCATATTTGAAACGCTTGGAATGTCGGCGTACGAAGAATTGAACGTAAATTTTGCACACGGTGTCAGTTTTGGGCCCATAAGTACTTTTTCGAAATGTATCGACCATTTTGGATTGAACACACAACTTCATCTTCTAGTGCAAGGGATTTTGGCCATTTTTCGAAAGAATGAGCGCTTGCGTATTTAGAACGCTTGGAGAGTCGATGGATGAAGAATTGAGCGTAACCTTTGCACACGGTGTCCGCTTTAGGCCCATAAGAAGTTTTTGGAAATGTAACGACCGTTTTGGATTGAACTCACCACTTCGTCATGACGTACGAGGGATTTTGTTGATTTTTCGAAAGAATGAACACTTGTATATTTAGAACGCTTGGAGAGTCGACGGACGAAGAATTGAGCGTAACTTTTGCACACGGTATCCGTTTTGGGCCCATAAGTACTTTTCGGAAATGTAGCGACCGTTTTGGATTGAACTCACCACTTCGTCGTGATGTATTAAGGATTTCGGCCATTTTTCGAAAGAATGAGTACTTGCATATTTGGAACGCTTGGATTGTCGACGTACGAAGAATTGAGCGTAACTTTTGCACACGGTGCCCGTTTTGTGCCCATTAACACTTTTTGGAAAAGTAGAGACCGTTTTGAATTGAACTCACAACTTCGTCGTGATGTACGAGGGATTTTGGCCATTTTTTGAAAGAATGAGTGCTTGTATATTCAGAACACTTGGAGAGTCGGCGGACGAAAAATTGAGCGTAACTTTTGCCCACGGTGTTCGCTTTGGGCCCATAAGAAGTTTTTGGAAATGTAACGACCGTTTTGGATTGAACTCACCACTTCATCGTGACGTATGTGGGATTTTGGCAATTTTTCGAAAGAATGAGCACTTGCATATTTACAACGCTTGGAGAGTCGGCGGACTAAGAATTGAGCGAAACTTTTGCTCACGGTGTCCGTTTTGGGCCCATAAGAACTTTTTGGAAATGTAGCGACCGTTTTGGACTGAACTCACCACTTCGTCGTGACGTACGAGGGATTTTGGTGATTTTTCAAAAGAATGAGCCCTTGCATATTTAGAACGCTTGGAGAGTCGGCGGACTAAGAATTGAGCGAAACTTTTGCACACGATGTCCGTTTTTGGCCCACAAGAACTTTTTGGAAATGTAGCGACCGTTTTGGATCGAACTCACCTCTTCATCGTGACGTATGAGGGATTTTGGGGATTTTTCAAAAGAATGAGGACTTGCATATTTAGAACGCTTGGAGAGTCGACGGACGAAGAATTGAGCATAACTTTTGCACACGGCATCAATTTTGGGCCCATAAGAACTTTTTGGAAATGTATCGACCGTTTTTGATTGAACTCACCATTTCGTCGTGATGTATGAGGGATTTCGGCCATTTTTCGAAAGAATGTGCACTTGCATATTTGGAACGCTTGGATTGTCGGCGTACGAAGAATTGAGCGTAACTTTTACACACGGTGTCCGTTTTAGGCCCATAAGTACTTTTTTGGAATGTAGCGACCGTTTTGGATTGAACTCACCACTTCATGTTGTCGTGCGAGGGATTTTGGCCATTTTTCGAAAGAATGAGCGCTTGCATATTTAGAACAGTTGGAGAGTTGGCGGACAAAGAATTGAGCGTAACTTTTGCACACGGTGTCCGCTTTGGGCCCTTATGAAGTTTTTGGAAATGTAGCAACCGTTTTGGATTGAACTCACCACTTCATCGTAACGTATGAGGGATTTTGGTGATTTTTCGAAAGAATGAGCACTTGCATGTTTAGAACGCTTGGAGATTCGGCGGAGGAAGAATTGAGCGTAACTTTTGCACACAGTGTCCGTTTTTGGCCCATAAGAACTTTTTGGAAATGTAGCGACCATTTTGGATTGAACTCACCACTTTGTCGTGACGTATGAGGGATTTCGGCCATTTTTGGAAAGAATGAGCACTTGCATATTTGAAACGCTTGGAATGTCGGCGTACGAAGAATTGAGCGTAAATTTTGCACACGGTATCAGTTTTGGGCCCACAAGTACTTTTTCGAAATGTAGCGACCATTTTGGATTGAACACACAACTTCATCTTCTAGTGCAAGGGATTTTGGCAATTTTTCGAAAGAATGAGCGCTTGCGTATTTAGAACGCTTGGAGAGTCGACGAATGAAGAATTGAGCGTAACCTTTGCACACGGTGTCCGCTTTAGGCCCATAAGAAGTTTTTGGAAATGTAACGACTGTTTTGGATTGAACTCACCACTTCGTCGTGACGTACGAGGGATTTTGTTGATTTTTCGAAAGAATGAACACTTGTATATTTAGAACGCTTGGAGAGCCGATAGACTAAGGATTGAGCGTAACTTTTGTACACGGTGTCCGTTTTTGGCCCACAAGAACTTTTAGGAAATGTAGCGACTGTTTTGGATTGAACTCACCACTTCGTCGGGATGTATTAGGGATTTCGGCCATTTTTTGAAAGAATGAGCACTTGCATATTTGGAACGCTTGGATTGTCGACGTACGAAGAATTGAGCGTAACTTTTACACACGGTGTCCGCTTTGGGCCCATAAGAAGTTTTTGGAAATGTGGCGACCATTTTGGATTGAACTCACCACTTCATCGTGACGTACGAGGGATTTTGGGGATTTTTCAAAAGAATGAGCCCTTGCATATTTAGAACGCTTGGAGAGTCGGCGGACGAAGAATTGAGCGTAACTTTTACACACGGTGTCCGCTTTGGGCCCATAAGAAGTTTTTGGAAATGTGGCGACCATTTTGGATTGAACTCACCACTTCATCGTGACGTACGAGGGATTTTGGGGATTTTTCAAAAGAATGAGCCCTTGCATATTTAGAACGCTTGGAGAGTCGGCGGACGAAGAATTGAGCGTAACTTTTACACACGGTGTCCGCTTTGGGCCCATAAGAAGTTTTTGGAAATGTAACGCCCGTTTTGGATTGAACTCATCACTTCGTCGTGACGTACGAGGGATTTTGGTGATTTTTCAAAAGAATGAGCCCTTGCATATTTAGAACGCTTGGAGAGTCGGCGTACGAAGAATTGAGCGTAACTTTTACACACGGTGTCCGTTTTGGGCCCATAAGTACTTTTTCGGAATGTAGCGATCGTTTTGGATTGAACTCACCACTTCATGTTGTCGTGCGAGGGATTTTGGCCATTTTTCGAAAGAATGAGCGCTTGCATATTAAGAACAGTTGGAGAGTTGGCGGACGAAGAATTGAGCGTAACTTTTGCACACGGTGTCCCTTTTAGGCCCATAAGAACTTTTTGGAAATGTAGCGACCGTTTTGGATTGAACTCACCACTTCATCGTGACGTATGAGGGATTTCGGCTATTTTTCGAAAGAATGAGCACTTGCATATTTGGAACGCTTGGATTGTCGGCGTATGAAGAAATGAGCGTAACTTTTGCACACGGTGTCCGTTTTGGGCCCATAAGTACTTTTTCGGAATGTAGCGATCGTTTTGGATTGAACTCACGACTTCATCGTGACGTACGAGGGATTTTGGCCATTTTTCAAAAGAATGAGCGCTTGTATATTTAGAACGCTTGGAGAGTCGATGGACGAAGAATTGAGTGTAACTTTTGTACACGGTGTTCGCTTTGGGCCCTTATGAAGTTTTTGGAAGTGTAGCGACCGTTTTGGATTAAACTCATCACTTCATCGTGACGTACGAGGGATTTTGGTGATTTTTCGAAAAAATAAGCATTTGCATATTTAGAACGCTTGGAGAGTCGACGGACGAAGAATTGAGCGTAACTTTTGCACACGGCATTCGTTTTGGGCCCATAAGAACTTTTTGGAAATGTATCGACCGTTTTGGATTGAACTCACCACTTCGTCATGATGTATGAGGGATTTCGGCTATTTATAAAGAATTTGCACTTGCATATTTGGAACGCTTGGATTGTTGGCGTACGAAGAAACGAGCTTAACTTTTACACACGGTGTCCGTTTTGGGCCCATAAGTACTTTTTGGGAATGTAACGACCGTGTTGGATTGAACTCACCACTTCTTGTTGTCGTGCGAGGGATTTTGGGCATTTTTCGAAAGAATGAGCGCTTGCATATTTAGAACGCTTGGAGAGTCGGCGGACGAAGAATTGAGCGTAACTTTTGCACATGGTGTCCCTTTTGGGCCCATAAGAAATTTTTGGAAATGTAGCGACCATTTTGGATTGAACTCACCACTTCATCGTGATGTATGAGGGATTTTGGCCATTTTTCGAAAGAATGAGTACTTGCATATTTGGAACGCTTGGATTGTCGGCGTACGAAGAATTGAGCGTAACTTTTGCACAAGGTATTCGTTTTGGGCCCATAAGTACTTTTTGGAAATGTAGTGACCGTTTTGGATTTAACTCGCTACTTCATCGTGACGTACGAGGAATTTTGGCCATTTTATGAAAGAATGAGCGCTTGTATATTTAGAACGCTTGGAGAGTCGGCGGACTAAGAATTGAGCGTGACTTTTGCACACGGTGTTCGTTTTTGGCCCACAAGAACTTTTGGAAATGTAGCGACCATTTTGGATTGAACTCACCACTTCGTCATGACGTATGAGGGATTTCGGCCATTTTTCGAAAGATTGAGCACTTGCATATTTGGAATGCTTGGATTGTCAGCGTACGAAGAATTGAGCGTAACTTTTACACACGTTGTCCATTTTTGGCCCATAAGTACTTTTTGGGAATGTAGCGACCGTTTTGGATTGAACTCACCACTTCATGTTGTCGTGTGAGGGATTTTGGCCATTTTTCAAAAGAATGAGCACTTGCATATTCAGAACGCTTGGAGCGTTACTTTTGCACACGGCGTTCCCCTTAGGCTCGTAAGAAGTTTTTGGAAATGTAACGACCGTTTTGGATTGAACTCACCACTTCATCGTGACGTATGAGGGATTTCGTCCATTTTTCGAAAGAATGAGCACTTAAATACTTGGAACGCTTGGAGAGTCGTCGGACTAAGAAATGAGCGTAACTTTTGCACACGGTGTCCGTTTTGGGCCCATAAGTACTTTTTGGAAATGTAGCAACCGTTTTGGATTGAACTCACCACTTCGTCGTGACCTATGAGGGATTTCGGCCATTTTTCGAAGGAATGAGCACTTGTATATTTGGAACACTTGGAGAGTCGACGGATGAAGAATTGAGCGTAACTTTTGCACACAGTGTTTGCTTTGGGCCCATAAGAAGTTTTTGGAAATATAGAGACCGTTTTGGATTGAACTCACCACTTCGTCGTGACGTACGAGGGATTTTGGCCATTTTACGAAAGAATGAGCGCTTGTACATTTAGAACGCTTGGAGAGTCGGCGGACTAAGAATTGAGCGTGACTTTTCCACACGGTGTCCGTTTTTGGCCCACAAGAACTTTTTGGTAATGTAGCGACCATTTTGGATTGAACTCACCACTTCGTCGTGACGTATGAGGGATTTCAGCCATTTTTCGAAAGATTGAGCACTTGCATATTTGGAACGCTTGGATTGTCGGCGTACGAAGAATTGACGTAACTTTTACACACGGTGTCCGTTTTGGGCCCATAAGTACTTTTTGGGAATGTAGCGACCGTTTTGGATTGAACTCACCACTTGATGTTGTCGTGCGAGGGATTTTGGCAATTTTTCGAAAGAATGAGCGCTTGCATATTTAGAACAGTTGGAGAGTCGGCGGACGAAGAATTGAGCGTAACTTTTGCACACAGTGTCCCTTTTGGGCCCATAAGAACTTTTTGGAAATGTAGCGACCGTTTTGGATTGAACTCACCACTTCGTCGTGACGTACGAGTGATTTTGGCCATTTTTCGAAGGAATGAGCGCTTGTATATTTAGAACGCCTGGAGAGCCGGCGTACGAAGAATTGAGCGTAACTTTTGTACACGGTGTCCGTTTTGGGCCCATAAGTACTTTTTGAAAATGTAATGACCATTTTGGTTTGAACTCGCCACTTTATCGTGACGTACGAGGGATTTTGGTGATTTTTCTAAAGAATGAGCACTTGCATATTTAGAATGCTTGGAGAGCCGGCGGACGAAGGATTGAGCGTAACTTTTGCCCACGGTGTCCGTTTTGGGCCCATAAGTACTTTTTGGGAATGTAGCGTCCGTTTTGGATTGAACTCACCACTTCATCGTGACGTACGAGGGATTTTGGCGATTTTTTGAAAGAATGAGCACTTGTATATTTGGAACGCATGGATTGTCGGCGTACGAAGAATGGACCGTAACTTTTGCACACGGTGTTCGTTTTGGGCCCTTGGATTGAACTCACCACTTCATCGTGACGTACGAGGGATTTTGGCGATTTTTTGAAAGAATGAGCACTTGTATATTTGGAACGCATGGATTGTCGGCGTACGAAGAATGGACCGTAACTTTTGCACACGGTGTTCGTTTTGGGCCCTTGGATTGAACTCACCACTTCATCGTGACGTACGAGGGATTTTGGCGATTTTTTGAAAGAATGAGCACTTGTATATTTGGAACGCATGGATTGTCGGCGTACGAAGAATGGACCGTAACTTTTGCACACGGTGTTCGTTTTGGGCCCTTGGATTGAACTCACCACTTCATCGTGACGTATGAGGGATTTCGGCCATTTTTCGAAAGAATGAGCACTTGCATATTTAGAATGCTTGGAGAGTCGGCGGACAAAGTATTGAGCGTAACTTTTGCACTCGGTGTCCGTTTTGGTCCCATAAGAACTTTTTTGAAATGTAGCGACCGTTTTGGATTGAACTCACCACTTCATCGTGACGTATGAGGTATTTCGGTCATTTTTCGAAAGAATGAGCACTTGCATATTTGGAACGCATGGATTGTCGGCGTACGAAGAATGGAGCGTAAGTTTTGCACACGGTGTCCGTTTTGGACCCATAAGTACGTTTGGAAATGTAGCGACCGTTTTGGATAGAACTCACCACTTCGTCGTGACGTACGAGTGATTTTGGCCATTTTTCGAAAGACTGAGCCCTTGCATATTTAGAACGCTTGGAGATTCGGCGGACGAAAAATTGACCGTAACTTTTGCACACGGTGTCCGTTTTGGGCCCATAAGAACTTTTAGGAAATGTAGCGACCGTTTTGGATTGAACTCACCACTTCATCATGACGTATGAGGGATTTCGACCATTTTTCGAAAGAATGAGCACTTGCATATTTGGAACGTTTGGATTGTCGGCGTACGAAGAATTGAGCATAACTTTTCCCCACGGTGTCCGTTTTGGGCCCATAAGTACGTTTTGGAAATGTTGCAACCGTTTTAGATTGAACTCACCATTTCGTCGTGACTTATGAGTGATTTTGGCCATTTTTCGAAGGAATGAGCGCATGTATATTTAGAACGCCTGGAGAGTCGGCGGACGAAGAATTGAGCGTAACTTTTGCACACGGTGTCCGTTTTGGGCCCATAAGAACTTTTTGGAAATGTGGCGACCGTTTTGGATTGAACTCACCACTTCGTCGTGACGTATGAGGGATTTCGGCCATTTTTCAAATGAATGAGCACTTGTATATTTGGATCGCTTGGATTGTCGGCGTAGGAAAAATTGAGCGTAACTTTTGCACGCGGTGTCCGTTTTGGGCCCATAAGTTCTTCTTCGAAATGTAGCAACCATTTTGGATTGAACTCACCACTTCATCGTGACGTACGAGTGATTTTGGCCATTTTTCAAAAGAATGAGCACTTGCATATTTAGAACGCTTGGAGAGTCGGCAGACGATGAATTGAGCGTAACTTTTGCACACCGTTCCGTTTTGGGACCATAAGGACTTTTTGGAAATGTAGCGACCGTTTTGGATTGAACTCACCACTTCGTCGTGACGTATGAGGGATTTCGGTCATTTTTTGAAAGAATGACCACTTGCATATTTGGAACGCTTGGATTGTCGGTGTACGAAGAATGGAGTGTAACTTTTGCACACGGTGTCCGTTTTGGGCCCATAAGTACGATTGGAAATGTAGCGACCGTTTTGGATTGAACTCCCCACTTCGTCGTGACGTACGAGTGATTTTTGCCATTTTTCGAAAGACTGAGCCCTTGCATATTTAGAACGCTTGGAGAGTCGACGGACGAAAAATTGATCGTAACTTTTGCACACGGTGTCCGTTTTGGGCCCATAAGAACTTTTAGGAAATGTAGCGACCGTTTTGGATTGAACTCACCACTTCATCGTGACGTATGAGGGATTTTGACCATTTTTCGAAAGAATGAGCACTTGCATATTTGGAACGTTTGGATTGTCGACGTACGAAGAATTGAGCGTAACTTTTCCCCACAGTGTCCGTTTTGGGCCCATAAGTCCGTTTTGGAAATGTTGCAACCGTTTTGGATTGAACTCACCACTTCGTCGTGACGTACGAGTGATTTTGGCCATTTTTCGAAGGAATGAGCGCTTGTATATTTAGAACGCCTGGAGAGTCGGCGGACGAAGAATTGAGCGTAACTTTTGCACACGGTGTCCGTTTTGGGCCCATAAGAACTTTTTGGAAATGTGGCGACCGTTTTGGATTGAACTCACCACTTCGTCGTGACGTATGAGGGATTTCAGCCATTTTTCAAATGAATGAGCACTTGTATATTTGGATCGCTTGGATTGTCGGCGTAGGAAAAATTGAGCGTAACTTTTGCACTCGGTGTCCGTTTTTTGCCCATAAGTACTTCTTGGAAATGTAGCGACCATTTTGGATTGAACTCACCACTTCATCATGTCGTACGAGTGATTTTGGCCATTTTTCAAAAGAATGAGCACTTGCATATTTAGAACGCTTGGAGAGTCGGCAGACGAAGAATTGAGCATAACTTTTGCACACGGTTCCGTTTTGGGACCATAAGGACTTTTTGGAAATGTAGCGACCGTTTTGGATTGAACTCACCACTTCGTCGTGACGTATGAGGGATTTCGGTCATTTTTCGAAAGAATGAGCACTTGCATATTTGGAACGCTTGGATTGTCGGCGTACGAAGAATGGAGTGCAACTTTTGCACACGGTGTCCATTTCGGGCCCATAAGTACGATTGGAAATGTAGCGACCATTTTGGATTGAACTCACCACTTCGTCGTGACGTACGAGTGATTTTGGCCATTTTTCGAAAGACTGAGCCCTTGCATATTTAGAACGCTTGGAGAGTCGACGGACGAAAAATTGATCGTAACTTTTGCACACGGTGTCCGTTTTGGGCCCATAAGAACTTTTAGGAAATGTAGCGACCATTTTGGATTGAACTCACCACTTCATCGTGACGTATGAGGGATTTCGACCATTTTTCGAAAGAATGAGCACTTGCATATTTGGAACGTTTGGATTGTCGGCGTACGAAGAATTGAGCGTAACTTTTCCCTACGGTGTCCGTTTTGGGCCCATAAGTATGTTTTGGAAATGTTGCAACCGTTTTGGATTGAACTCACCACTTCGTCGTGACGTACGAATGATTTTGGCCATTTTTCGAAGGAATGAGCGCTTGTATATT
>NW_019261614.1:0-1018 GCF_002742605.1 Olea europaea var. sylvestris | reverse complement strand
CATACAATTTTTTATAAAATAATATTACACATAAATCGAAAACTTTTCCTTCTTTTTCAACCACTCATTTTCCATCAAATTTTCATTTCTAGAAAATGGGGGCAAAACGGGAGCTAAAATGTTCTAAATCATTCTCAAAAGTAACAAAATAATGAATTAAGTGGCATAAATATAATGAATATGGAGCACTCATCAAATACCCTCAAACTTAATATTTTGCTTGTCCTCGAGCAAAATCCAAACAAAAGAAACTCATTAATAAGCACACAAGATCACTTAAAAACACATTGTGCTAGACACCTTGCATTCATAGCTTAGGATTGAAAACATAGTGTCAAATTCACAAATCACTTCAAAACTGTAATGCACAAGCTAAGTTCTCACTTATTCAATGCAAAACGAGGTGGGGTGTGTGTGTGGAGAGAGTTAAGTGCAACGCTGTACAATAATAAATTAATCCAATTCTCAACCTTAAAAGTCAACTCTTCCCTTACTCCATTCGTGGAAATTACACACCCCCAAACTTATTTTCTTTTCACTTCCCACATGGTGTGATCTAAGATTAATTTCTCAATACTAATTTCTTACACTGCTCAAGTTTCGTTAGATTTTACAGATTGCAGTTCAACATGTCAATAAATGAGAATTCTCCTTATTTTTTACTGCTTCAACCTCCAAAAATCAATCAAGTTACTTAACCCCTTGTCAAAAGCCTAATCCTCTCAAACAACTATTTATGGCTTAATCAATGCATGTGATGTCCATTTTTTTAGATACAAATTATTTTTAATCAGCCTTTGTGCCCACGTCTCTTCATTAAGCTTTCTAAATGACCTTTGTAGCGAGTTTTAGGCCGATGACTCCCAAATCAGAAGACTTTAGAGTTTCAGGTTTTAAACCCCTGAAGGCTTAATCACTGGAGTCATAAAGGCTACGAAAAGATGATTCACAATGAAATTATTATGATTATCCTCATTGGGACCATCTTTTTTTTTTTTTTTTTTTTTTAATTTTTTTT
>NW_019261613.1:0-1018 GCF_002742605.1 Olea europaea var. sylvestris | reverse complement strand
CTTTGTTTTTACATCAGTTTTCATATATTTTTAAAGTGTTGAAGAGATTTGATATGAATGATAGCAAACCTGTCACATTGCCTCTAGCTAATCACTTTACATTATCTAAAGAGCAAGGTCCTTTCAAATGAACGTGAAGTAGAATACATGAGTAGAGTTCCTAATGTGATTGGTTCCATAATGTATTTGATGGTTTCCGCTAGACCGAATTTAGCTTTCGCTATTAGTACTCTCAGTAGGTAAATGTCTAATTCGGGTCTTGAACATTGGGAAGCCTTAAAGTAGTTATTAAAATATTTGAAGGGTACTAGTGATGTAGGTCTTAACTTTGTTGTCAGTAAGGAATGTGTGAAATTGAAAGTTTTTGTAGATGCTGACTATGCAGGGGATATGGATGATAGGAAATCAATTTTTTTATTATGTGTTTACCTTATCTAATTCTACTTTTAGTTGAAAATCATAGTTACAACACATTGTTGTATTATCCACAATAGAGTCATACTATATTGCCCCCATTGAAGCAATCAAAAAGGCTATATGGCTTAGAGGTCCACTCCATGAACTATGTGTCTTGAATGATTATATGATAATGTATTCTGATAGTCAACCCTCCATACATTTTTGCAAGAAACCTAATTTTCACGAATGCATTAAACACATTGATGTTAGACTACATTTAATTAGAGAAATAGTATCACAAAAGGTGATAAGACTCGAAAAGATCCATACATAATACAATCTTTCAGATATGGACACAAAGTACTGCCACTAGTAAAGTTTAGAAGTTGCAAGGATCTTCTAAATATCGGTACATGTAAATAATTTTTAATTTTATTGGTTCTCTTTAGAGGTGTCACTAACGGGAGATATTTTTCTTTGCAGGTCATTTGACATCAAGGTGGAGGCTGTTAGACAAATTATTTTCAAACGACCTTCCTGGACTGTGATGTTAATTCGGTTTTAATCTTTAGTCGACTCGACCAAATGACTGAACGAAATTGTAGCACCACAATTGAGA
>NW_019261612.1:0-1018 GCF_002742605.1 Olea europaea var. sylvestris | reverse complement strand
TTCATAGATTTTCATGGATATCAGATTATTTATATCATTATACTTTACAGTTGCTTATCTAGAATTAAGAACAAATAATTTTATGATGAAATTATGTTTAGTTTTAAAAGTGTTATCAGATTTCAGAATTTCTCAAAGTTTTAAGTTAGAATTTTCAAAATATATGCATAAAAGAAAAAGTATGTTTATTTGCAAATTATCCACTCACTGAACTTTAAGCTCATATAAGACAGATAGCATCGAAATTGAGTGGCTTTGGAGCCTGTCGAACCATCGAATTGAGCTATGCATCATAGGTTGTATGACATCCTTTATCAGATTATACATTATGTTTTCTTTTGGGATACATGTAGCTTAAATCAGAAAAGTTCATTATGGACTTATTAGATATTTGGTATCTTTAGTATATTTGAAGATTGTTGATTGTAAAGCAAGTAAATGTTGAATTGCCAGCATTTTATTTGAATAGTTTGTATTTGAGGAACTATCGTACCCTATTCATATTATAGGTATTGATTTGAGGAAAACTGGTTATTGTTCAAGTGGTTTTAGTTCATATTTCAGGGAAACTCTGTCGAAATTTTGTTAAAGATATTTTTCAATCAAATAAGTCAATGTTGCCTTGGTGGTAGGTGCAGCATTCAGCTGGTATCTACCATCGGAGCAAGACACGTGTCGGACCCATTAAGGTGATTCAGAATGAGCCGCGGCATTAATACTTCGTGTGGAAAGTCACAACAGTGAGTTAAAAATGATTGTACAAAATGAGTTTAATAAAGAAAAATCATGGATGGCATCTCTTTTAATTATTCCCAAGCTATATTTCTCGATCATCGATTTAAGCTCTTGATATCGTTTTGAAAACCTAGTGAACAACCGTATGTCGTATATTTCGAAATGAAAAGCCATAAAATAGCGGACTTATAAGAACATGAAAAATATGACTACTTAAATGGATTATATAATTTTGCTATAAGTTAATATATTATATTTTTCCAGGAAAGGCTTACTATGACCA
>NW_019261611.1:0-1018 GCF_002742605.1 Olea europaea var. sylvestris | reverse complement strand
GATCGTAGGCACGCCATTTTGCATTTATGTGTGAAGCACTACCAACTTGAGGCCTTAAAGCTCCTAGTGGAGACCGTGGGATATCAAGAGATCACAAATTCTAAAGATAGTGACGGAAACGGTGTCTTGCACAGGGCAATGGCTTATAAGCAAGTTGAGGTATGCCATAACTCTATTTTCATACTTGGAATTCAAGGGACCCTCTTTATTATGCCAATGTATCCAATACTTGATTGAAAGGAGCTTCTGAAGATAATGGACAAGTTAAACATGCCCACAAGCCACAATGTGTACAAAATTAAAGTTGATTCCACGTGTGAACTCGTAATCTTATTTTTGTGTACTTTACACAGTCCACTTAAAAACACTGTTAGTAAATCAACTTTCAGCAAAATTTTATACCGATTACCAAAATAATTTTGTCCTAATTTGTTCGCTAAAATTACGTATCTGTTTCAGTTTAACCAACATATCTGTCACCATGAGTAAAATCAACAAAAATCTTGCATGGATAACAACATTTTGTGCAGACAGTTGATTTTTTCCTCATGGTTTCGATAATGGATGTTAATAAGCGGAATCTTAGTGGGATGACAACAATGGGTGTTCTGATTCAAAGTTGAACGCATGTGAGGGATAAGGAAATTGAAGAATCCCTGAAACGTGCTGGAGCTTTTGGATCAATCGAAAACAGCTCACAAGTTCATACTAACTGAAATAGGGAAAATTGAGTCTCATCTTCATAATCTTGTCACCCTGGTTCATCCTCAAACATGCAAAAGATGTAGTCTGTATGGGATATTGCAGTCTTGTAATATGTAATCTTTTGCGTTAATCTACTGAGGACATGTTTGTTGCACTATAATCAATGTCATTGTAAAATACAATAAATAAATTTGAGATTTTTTTTTCTCATTCTCTCTTATACATCGTACTAAACATGTCATTATAGTACACGTTTTCCCTCTATTTTTTGTCTTGCCTTGAATTAAGCATGGCCTATTGGTCTGGGAGCAAC
>NW_019261610.1:0-1018 GCF_002742605.1 Olea europaea var. sylvestris | reverse complement strand
GCAAATTCCTTCGTTTGGGCCTCTGGAGAATTATTTTCCCTATTAATTATGTCAGGTTGAAGAAGTGCCAGATAGAAAATTAAGAAAGAAAAATCCTACCAAGGCCAATTTTGTCATTTTTCGCGACAGTGTCGGAATGAGCTGAAATTTGGCAGGTTGACTGGAAATGGCCAGCGAAATTGGACTCAGGGCACAAACTCGAGATCATGGGATTTTAACCAAATTCCTTCGTTTGGGCCTCCGAATAATTATTTTCCTTGTTAATCAGGTCAGGTTGAAGAAGTGCCAAATAGAAAATTAACATAGAAAAACCGCACCAGGCGCAGTTTTGTCATTTTTCGCGACGGTGTCGGAATGGGCCGAAATTTGGAAGGTTGATTGGAAACGGCCCTCGAAATTGGATTCGAGGCACAGACCTTTGATCACGGGATTTTAGTCAAATTCCTTCGTTTGGGCCTCCGAATAATTAATGTCCTGATTAATTTTGTCAGGTTGAAAAAGTGCTGGACAGAAAATCATCAAAGAAAAATTACACCAGGGGCAATTTTGTCATTTGTCGCGACGGTATCGGAATGGGAAAAAATTTGCAAGGTTGACAGGATCACGAAATTTTAGCCAAATTCCTTTGTTTGGGCCTCCGAATACTAAATTTCCTTATTAGTTATGTTAGGTTGAAGAAGTGTTGGACAAAAAATTAACAACGCAAAACCGCACCAGGGGAAATTCTGTTATTTGTCACGACGGTGTCGGAATGGGCCAAAATTTGGCTGGTTGACTGGAAACCGCTCATGAAATTTGACTTGGGGCACAGACCCGGGATCACGAGATTTTAGACAAATTCCTTCATTTGGGCCTCAGAATAATTAATGTCCTTATTAATTATGTCAGGTTGTAGAAGTGCTGGACAGAAAATTATCAAAGAAAAATCGTACCGCGGGCAATTTTGTCATTTGTCGCGACGGTATCGGAATGGGCCAAAATTTGGCAAGTTGATTGGAAACGGCCCGCGAAATTGGAC
>NW_019261609.1:0-1018 GCF_002742605.1 Olea europaea var. sylvestris | reverse complement strand
TTTTTCCTTTTTTTTTTTTTTTAATATATGCGTCGACAAACAAAATTATTCAGAGTCCAATTTTATTATTATTTTTTGTTTCATTTGTTTGATCAATTTTAACTCTGTGAGTTCATATGTGTAATCAAATTTCACAACACCAATTTTTAACATTGTGTTTGGCATGCGAACAGAACAGACTGGGACTGAAAATAGAAAACAGGTACTATTGATAGTGTACAAAAATGGGTAGATTTTTCAAAATTTTGTCAAAAGTTTAGAAGGCCACAACTTGTTTAATTTAAGGCGAAAATTTATGTTCTTTATATCGTTGATAAGGTGTCGAGAGGATCTATCCAACGATATAAAATGGGCAACGTAAAAGTTAATGCGCAAGAAGTTATCATGCAATGAAATTCTGATTTTCTCAACTAAGATACGATTTTTTCCTAAAATACAAATCCAAACGAAGTGAAATTTTTCAGATATATTCTCCATAATATCATAAACATATGGTGTAAATTTCATAAATTTATATGAAGTATATCACATGTTTCCTTTAATGATATTCAAGTTTTTGAAGAAAACAACATACATGCGTTTTGAGCATGTCACCCATTTTCAGCATGTATTTAAGTAAGAAAACAACCTAGTTAGGTTCTAATACCAATGTAAAACATGTTTGCATGCTTCTAATGGATATTCAAATTGTAAAACTTACTTGAAATCACCAAACGTTATTGAATCACTTGTCTTTTGATTGTTTGCTTTCCACATCGTTTTGTACCCGTTTCTTGGTTAGAGCACCAAGGAAGGAGCTTGATGTTCACAATCCAAGAATCAAATTTGAGATGTCATATTTTCAAAAATCAAGCCTCCACCCTCATCTACATTTTACTCTTTGAAGAAACCAAGTTTTTCCATATATTTCTATGGTTTGTTGTATAATGGAGGTAATAATTGGTTGAGGTTGGTGGGAGGTTAAATTTTAAATTCAAAATTTAACTACTCCCTCCAAAAAAACCCATCCTATACAAAT
>NW_019261608.1:0-1018 GCF_002742605.1 Olea europaea var. sylvestris | reverse complement strand
GGTTTAGTTCATTAGCGCGGTTCCAATCAAACCTGACTAAAATTGCACCTGGGTTTTGTTCATTGGCCTGTTTCCAATCAAATTAGAATACAATTTCCCATGGGTTTAGTTTATTGGCACGTTTCAAATCAAATTTGACTAAAATTTCACCTGGGTTTTGTTCATTGGCGCGTTTCCAATCAAATTTGAGTTAAATTGCACCCGATTTTTGTTCACTGGCGTTTTCCAATCAAATTAAAATAAAATTTCCCATAGGTTCAGTTCATTGGCGTGTTTCCAATCAAATTTGACTAAAATTTCACTTAAATTTAGTTCATTAGCAGGTTTTCAATCAAATTTGACTAAAATTTCACTCGGCTTTAGTTCATTGGCGTGTTTCCAATAAAGTTTGACTTAAATTTCGTTTGAATTTTGTTCATTGTTGCACTTCAAATCAAATATGACTACAATTTCATCTGAGTTTTGTTAAATGACGCGTTTTCAATCAAACTTGAGTATAATTTCATTTGGACTTTGTTCATTAGTGCGTTTCCAATCAGATTTGACTAAAATTTCACATGGGTTTAGTTCATCGGCACATTTCCAATCCAATTTGACTAAAATTTTCAGCTGGATTTTGTTTATTGGCACGTTTTTAATCAAATTTGAGTAAAATTTCACTTTAGGTTGGTTGATTGGCGTTGCCAATCAAATTTGAATAAAATTTCACTTGGGGTTTAGTTCATTGGCTCGTATGAAATCGAATTTGACTAAAATTTCACCTGAATTTTGTTGTTTGGCGCGTTTTCAATCAAATTTGACTAAAATTTCACTTGAGTATGGTTCAATAATGCGTTTCCAATCAAATTCAACTAAAATTTCTTCTTAATTTTGTTCATTGTTTCATTTCCAATCAAATTTGACTAAAATTTCACATGTATTTTGGTCATTGGCACGTTCCTAATCAAATTTGACTAAAATTTACATGAATTTAATTCATTAGCGCATTTCCAATCAAATTTGAGTACAATTTAATGTC
>NW_019261607.1:0-1018 GCF_002742605.1 Olea europaea var. sylvestris | reverse complement strand
GTGCAAAAGTTACGCCCAATTCTTCGTACGCCGACTCTCCAAGCATTCCAAGTGTGCAAGTGCTCAATCTTTCGAAAAATTGTTAAAATACCTCGTATGTCACGATGAATTTGTGAGTTAAATCCAAAACGGTCGCTACATTTCCAAAAAGTACTTGTGGGCCTAAAACGGACACCGTGTGCAAAAGTTACGCTCAATTCTACGTACGCCGACTCTTCAAGCGTTCCAAGTGTGCAAGTGCTCAATCTTTCGAAAAATTGTCAAAATGCCTCGTGCGTCACGATGAATTCGTGAGTTCAATCCAAAACGGTCGCTACATTTCCAAAAAGTACTTGTGGGCATAAAACGGACACCGTGTGCAAAAGTTACGCTCAATTCTTCGTACGCCGACTCTCCAAGCGTTCCAAGTATGCAAGTGCTCAATCTTTCTAAAAATTATCGAAATACCTCGTACGTCACGACGAATTTGTGAGTTCAATCCAAAATGGTCGCTACATTTTCAAAAAGTACTTATGGGCCCAAAACGGACGCCGTTTGCAAAAGTTACCCTCAAATCTTCGAACGCCGACAATCCAAGCGTTTCAAATATAAAACTGCTCATTCGTTCGAAAAATGGCCGAAATCCCTCATACGTCACAACGGAGTTGTGAGTTCAATCGAAAACGGTCGCTACATTTCCAAAAAGTACTTATGTGCCGAAAACGGACACCGTGTGCAAAAGTTACGCCCAATTCTTCGTACGCCGACTCTCCAAGCGTTCCAAGTGTGCAAGTGCTCAATCTTTCGAAAAATTGTCAAAATACCTCGTACGTCACGATGAATTCGTGAGTTCAATCCAAAATGGCCGCTACATTTCCAAAAAGTACTTGTGGGCCTAAAACGGACACCGTGTACAAAAGTTACGTTCAATTCTTCGTACGCCGACTCTCCAAGCATTCCAAGTGTGCAAGTACTCAATCTTTCGAAAAATTGTCAAAATACCTCGTACGTCACGATGAATTCATGAGTTCAATCCAAA
>NW_019261606.1:0-1018 GCF_002742605.1 Olea europaea var. sylvestris | reverse complement strand
GTATGATGATATAAAGTCTTCTATCTTTTCTTCTTTCAAATTTGTCTTGTTGTGCATTATTGAGGATCTTTATCTTGTATCAAAATTGTGGCGTGCCACTGATGAAAATGACATTCCACTGTCTGAATTATTGTATCCTTCATCCTGTGGATCTTCGTGTTCATCTGAAAGTTTGGAATTACTGGCTTCATCTTTTTCTTTTTGTTCTAGACATTCTGAAATTTCTTTCTCTTCTTCATGATTCTTTTTTAAGATTGTCTCAAATGCTTGGTTAACTGCTTCTCTAATTTGTTCTTTCAATCCTTCATCATTTTTCTTCTTCTTGATCTTTTTCTTTTTTCTGGAAGAAGTTCCTTTGTCTTTTTTGGATTGCTTCTGAAATTCTTCAATTTTTTCAAAAATCTTTTCTAAAGAAACAGTATCTGGGTTAGGGTCTTGTGATTCTTGAAAAAATAAGCATTCTTGACTATATTGAGCTACCATTTTTTCTTTTCACTTACTGGGCTGAATTTCTTGGGCTTGTGAAGAATCTGGATTATTTGAAAAGTGTTCTAGTGAAAAATGTTCTGGTGGACTATATTTAACTAGGTAATCAAATTTTTCACTGGGCTGTCCTAAAAGATCCGAGATTTCTTTACCCTTTTCTGTAGCAGATTTATCAGTCCGCTGAGTCTGATTATCTAATTTAGTAGAAGAATCAACAGTTCCCTGAGTCTGTTAGGCTTTTGGTAAGTCCACAACCTTCAACGGATTTGATAAGTCTTTACCAGCTACCGTTTGGGTTGGACTAGCTATGGACTTCTTGGGCTCCATAGTACCTGTTGGATAATGGACTTTTAGATCCAAAATCTCTTTTTCCAATTGGGCCACTTTCTTTTGGAGTTGAGTTCTTTCTAGTGAAAGGTTCTGGTTGGCTTCATTGATAACTTTATAAATTCTTTGCATGCACTCACAGTGTTGGCAGAAAATATTCTGGTCTTTACTTGGAGAGAAGTCTAATGGAGGATTTGAGTAATTC
>NW_019261605.1:0-1018 GCF_002742605.1 Olea europaea var. sylvestris | reverse complement strand
ATGAAAGATTCCAAATCCACAAGTGGTTATATATTTACACTTGGTGGTGCGGCAGTGTCTTGGAAATCCTCAAAGCAAACCTGAATAGCTCGATCAACAATGGAATCGGAGTTTATTGTATTAGATAAAGCTGGAGAAGAAGCAGAATGGCTACGTAACTTCTTAGAGGATATATCCCGTGTTGGCCTAAACCGGTGCCTGCAATTAGTATTCACTGTGACAATCAGTCTGCTATTGCAAGGGCACAAAATTGCATGTATAATGGTAAGTCTCGACATATACGTCGTAGACACAATACCATAAAGCAGTTGATCTCAAATGGTATTATCTCCATTGATTATGTGAAATCAAAGGAGAATCTCGCGGATCCGCTCACAAAAGGTCTACCAAGAGATCAATTATATTATCTATCAAAGGGAATGGGATTAAAGCCAAACACGCATGAATCTTAATGACGGTAACCCAACCTTGTTAACTGGAGATCCCAAGATCTTGGTTCAATGGGACAACTAAGTTATTAAGACTCAGTTAAGCACTTAACCATCCCTTTATAAAAAGTGTTGTCTGCAGAAAGTAAAAGGATAAGTTGTAACTTTTAATGATTCCTATAGCTTGGATAAACCAAGTGGGGTATAGCAGAATACTCTTAATAGGAGATCACCTATATAAGTGTGAAGTGGGGCCGCTTCTATGAGAATTTGGGGCTTGAAATTCTCTAAAGCACTTATGAATCCCAAGAATTGTTCAGGGCCAAAATGAACACAACTATGAGAACCTAAGAATTGTATAGAAAGGTTATTGTGTGGATACTGTTGCCTTGGTTTACACCAACGGCTGAACAGTTCAAGACATCAGTTCACTGATTAGCCAAGTAAACTCGATAGTATTCCACTAAGGGAGGTTCAAGGCCAAAAGCTACCTCTCCTGATGCAATGATTCTTTCGCCTGTACTCTCTGTTCGTGTCTGCATTGCATAGTCATGATAATTTCCATTCATGTGGGGGATTGTTGGAAATGG
>NW_019261604.1:23884-26456 GCF_002742605.1 Olea europaea var. sylvestris | reverse complement strand
AAAAAAAATTAAAAAATATCATTATTTATCCCAAATACACCAACGTATGTTATAGGACATATTGGATAATTGTTTTTTACTGTTGTTATATTTTTTGGACTGTTATGGGCCAAAGGCCTTTTGGGTAAATTGGTCGGGTCACCCTGCCATTTGTCACTAAATCGTCTACTATCTATTTCCATATCCACGATGGTTTGGCCCATTACGAAACCCTAAACGTGGTTTCCCTCCAAAACCCGAACAGTTCAAATTTCAAAGTGGATAAAGCGGCAACGGTCATGAACGACAGCTGTAAAATATTTTAATTTAAAAATATTTTTTACTTTTTTGAAAATTACCCAATTGCCACCAAGCAAATATAAATACCCCCTTTCTACCATTCCTCATCATATTTTCACTCAGATCTATATTTCGCAGGGCCGTCTTCGTATACGCCTCTGTCCATTTCTCTTGCCCTCTTTCTAATTTCAATTTCACGCCAAACAAAAGTAAGCGAAAATGAGAGAGTGCATTTCGATCCACATTGGTCAGGCCGGAATTCAAGTCGGAAATGCCTGCTGGGAATTGTACTGCCTTGAGCACGGGATTAAGGTTTGCTTTCAGGAATTTGTAGAGATTCAATATCTGTATCGATTATTTTGGTTAATTAATGAATCAATGGATTTTTGATTTGATTATGTTATTGTTGATGGAAATTGATGTAGCCTGATGGGCAAATGCCCGGAGACAAGACAATCGGCGGTGGAGATGACGCATTTAACACCTTCTTCAGTGAAACGGGTGCCGGAAAGCACGTTCCCCGCGCGGTATTTGTAGATCTGGAACCTACTGTGATAGATGAGGTCCGGACTGGAACCTACCGTCAACTCTTCCATCCGGAACAGCTTATCAGTGGTAAGGAGGACGCCGCTAACAACTTTGCCAGAGGGCATTATACGATCGGCAAAGAAATTGTTGATCTCTGCCTGGACAGGATCAGAAAGCTTGCGGATAACTGTACTGGATTGCAAGGGTTCCTGGTGTTCCATGCTGTCGGTGGGGGCACTGGATCTGGACTTGGATCTCTGTTGCTCGAGAGGCTTTCTGTTGATTATGGTAAGAAATCAAAGTTGGGGTTCACTATTTACCCATCCCCACAAGTTTCGACTGCTGTGGTTGAGCCATACAACTCTGTTCTCTCGACCCACTCTCTGTTGGAGCACACTGATGTTGCCGTGCTTCTTGACAATGAGGCGATCTATGATATTTGCCGCAAGTCGCTTGATATTGAGAGGCCAACATATACTAATCTGAATAGACTCATTTCTCAGGTGAAAAATTGATGGATTTTGTTGGTTTTGTATTACATTAGTATAGTTATTGATTTCTAATGACTATTGTTTCTTTCAAATTGCAGGTGATTTCTTCTTTGACTGCATCTCTGCGATTTGATGGAGCTCTGAATGTGGATGTGAATGAGTTCCAGACTAACTTGGTTCCATATCCAAGGATTCACTTTATGCTTTCCTCGTATGCCCCAGTTATTTCTGCTGAAAAGGCCTATCACGAGCAACTCTCTGTTGCTGAAATTACAAATACAGCATTTGAACCATCTTCTATGATGGTTAAATGTGATCCGCGCCATGGGAAGTACATGGCGTGCTGTTTGATGTACAGAGGTGATGTGGTGCCAAAGGATGTGAATGCTGCAGTTGCCACAATCAAAACCAAGAGGACAATTCAGTTTGTGGACTGGTGCCCAACTGGCTTCAAATGTGGAATCAACTACCAGCCACCAACTGTTGTTCCTGGTGGAGACTTGGCTAAAGTTCAGAGGGCCGTTTGCATGATTTCTAATTCAACTAGTGTTGCTGAGGTGTTCTCCAGGATCGATCATAAATTTGACTTGATGTATGCCAAGCGTGCTTTTGTGCACTGGTATGTCGGTGAGGGCATGGAAGAAGGAGAATTCTCTGAGGCTAGAGAGGACTTGGCGGCTCTTGAGAAAGACTATGAGGAAGTCGGGGCTGAATCTGCTGAGGGAGAAGATGAAGAAGGCGAGGACTATTAGGCAAAACTTCTGAGTGACCAAGCCAATGTTCTCATTGGTGATTTACTGCTTTTAATTTCCTGTGTGGATTGTTGCTTCGGGCTTTCTGTGTGCTTTGTTGTTTCCTCTGTCTGGAAAACATCTGCTCCATGCATTGCAATATGATCTATCCATTTTCTGCTTCTAAACCAAAGATCTAATCAATTAGCGCACAGGCACAATTCAATTTGTCACTTTTATTGACGAGTATATATACGCACATATCTTGAATTCAAAACACCAGAATCTGAGAAAATCCGATACCACCTACTACGTATTGACATCAATGGACAAATTTCATATTCTAAAGATACTTGGACTAACAATTTGTTCAACCGTGACTCGTTCATTAGAAGAAAGTGGTTGAGTTTTTATAATTATAAATATTTCTAATTACTTTCATATCTGACAATCACTCCCATGTCAATTCATGATAAAAATGCCTTCTTCTCCCAGCCACAACGCAAAGACTAGCTTGCTTCAATTGGTGATGGGTGACAAGTT